>NW_004798112.1:48722-51866 GCF_000002075.1 Aplysia californica | reverse complement strand
GTGTGTGTGTGTGTGTGTGTGTGTGTGTGTGTGTGTGTGTGTGTGTGTGTGAGTGTGTGTGTGAGTGTGTGTGTGAGTGTGTGTGTGTGTGTGTGTGTGTGAGTGTGTGTGTTTAAGTGTGTGCATTTCTATGTCTGGAAGAGAAAGTACATGCATTTGATCTTCAAATGCATGATGAATTGGGGTGAAAAGAAGCATGGCTACCAGAAATCTTCCTGAAAAAAACTGTCAGTTCAAAGATCATTTACAAAACTTTACAAAATCAGTAGACATCAAGTTAAAGGAAATATTTCACAAAAGGAACATTGCTAAAGGGCCCTTCCATGAAAAGTGAAATTGAAATGATGACTTGCTGAAAAACATTCTGAGCAACGAAAGAGTCATTCTGATTTTTTTGTTGTTGGATGGAACAGTCCTTCAACCCCCCCCCCCCCCCCCCCAAAAAAGAGAAAAAATGGCTCTATCACTGTTTAGAATTTTTTAAGCAAGCCATCATCCCCATGTTGCCTGTGCCACTTCAGTTTCTCTTTTCTCGGAGTGGCCCCTTGTACCCACCTAGCAAAATAAATAACGACTACCTTCAATCAAAGTAAGAGACGCCACCACGCTACATAGTTTTTATATCACTCATCCAGATGGTGTTATTGCAGACTAAAATAACTCTTTCAGAATATACTAGTTCGTCTAGACAGAAAAAAGAACAATGACTAGTCTGTTAATGTGCACTCAGGCAAGAGAGAGTAAGTGAGGTAGGGGGAAACGCCTAGCAACACGTGTATATAGTATTTGTATGATGTAAGTACCTGATTAGCGGAGGCTGGCAGAAGGAAGTTGGCGGTGGTCGGAAGAGCTTTGGGTGTTGTGGGGATGTCTCGTTTTCCCAAGGCCATGCTCACAATAGCAGTCATGTGTGTCTCCGGCCCAAACACATGGATTGGCAGGCCGAGTCTGTTGCCTGGATATATTTGAAAATATATTTCTTAGCTCAAAGTGATCAAAATCTCATCAACACACAAAATCTCGAAATAGTAAGAGCTGAAAAGAATGAGCACTAAAAATAATCTTAAGAGGATACGTTACAAAAAATCAAACAACCCAACAAGTCTTTGAATTATCTAACTCATTAACTATTCAGAACACACTTCATTCATTATAATTTCCAAGCTACATTTATTTCTAAAATAAAAACAAATGTGAAATTGTGATGCTTTAAAAAAGAAGCCAAGAACTTTGCACTTTTAAATCCTTCAGACCAAAGAAACAAGTTACCTTGAAAATTCAGAACGATAGTCCTTGTCATTACCAGCATGTAATTCAGAAAGATCTTCAAAATAATCAATAACGTCTTGTGTGGTAAACGCTGTTTTCTGTACATGTTTTGTCTCAGGTGGGCCAACTTGGGAATGGGGTCTCGCTCACGGGTGTACCGATGACTAGGCATTCGGGCATTTTAAAAAAGATTTAGTAAGAGTTTTACGGCACTTGCAACACAATAAGGTCATATAAGAGTCGTAGATTAGAAGTGCAGCAAGTGAGTAACAAACACAAAAAAGAAGGAGGGGAGATAGAGAAGATAGATTTTTTTTATAGGAAAGGAGCAAACCACACCAGAGCACCTGTCAACCACCCATTTGGGCAGTTTTTTACGTGCCACTGGCTAGAACCCAAATGGTCGCTGGATCGGAAAAGTAATGTACGTGCCACCGGAGTACTGATAGCACGGGCTCAAAGGCTTCAAAGCAGAAATTTATCGAAAGACACAGAAACCCAGATCATGACAGAATACAAAAGTACATCCCGTGGCTTCTAAGACGTACCCAACTCTCTCATGATCCTCAGTCCCTCCTGGTAGTTTGGCCCCGCTCGCCTCACATAAATGGACACGTTGCCTTCATTCAGCTTCAGCTGGTACTCCTCAAGAGCTCGCACAATGCCCTGGGGAAAAAGCAATATACACTTTCAGTGTTGGAGTTTATTGGGGGGGTTTTTTTAGTAAGAGTTTTACGGCACTTGCAACACAATAAGGTTATGTAAAAGCCGAAGATTAGAGGTGTTACAAGAGAGTAACTAACAGAAAAAAGAAGGAGGGCAGATAAAGACGATAGATGTTTGATAGGAAAGAAGAAGCAAACCACACTAGAGCACCCGCCAACCACCAACAAGCAATATCCACCTTCAGTGTTGGGAGTTTGAATAAGTTTTTGGTTTTAGTAAGGTTTTACGGCGCTCTCAACACAATAAGGTCATATGAGTGCCGAAGATTAGACGCGTTACAAGAGAGCAACAAACACAAAAAAAGAAGGTAGAGAGATAAGGACGACACACATTTGATAGGAAAGAAGGAGCAAACAAAACCAGAGCACCCGCCAACCACCCACCATTTCAAATCGAGAAAAAAGCAAAATGAGCCAACAACAAAGGACAAGTTCTCGTTACCATGTTGCGGTCAAATGTATAGTAGTTAGTTTGATGTCCAAGGTATAGTAGTTAGTTCGATGTCCAATGTATAGTAGTTAGTTCGATGTCCAATGTATAGTAGTTAGTTTGATGTCCAATGTATAGTAGTTAGTTTGATGTCCAATGTATAGTAGTTAGTTTGATGTCCAATGTATAGTAGTTAGTTTGATGTCCAATGTATAGTAGTTAGTTTGATGTCCAAGGTATAGTAGTTAGTTTGATGTCCAAGGTATAGTAGTTAGTTTGATGTCCAATGTATAGTAGTTAGTTTTATGTCCAATGTATAGTAGTTAGTTTGATGTCCAATGTATAGTAGTTAGTTTGATGTCCAAGGTATAGTAGTTAGTTTGATGTCCAAGGTATAGTAGTTAGTTTGATGTCCAATGTATAGTAGTTAGTTTTATGTCCAATGTATAGTAGTTAGTTTGATGTCCAATGTATAGTAGTTAGTTTGTTGTAGTTGGCGGTTTTGTGTTTTATTTTGCTATTTTTTGTTGTTGTTGTTGTTGTTGTTTTTTGTGATTGCTTTTTCTCTGTTTTTTGTTTGTTTGTTTTCTTTCGTTGGGCTTCATCTTAGACTGTACTTATAGTAGGCCTACATCTCTTAAATTTCACCATTTAACGGGAGAAACTATGAAATCTCTTGCAAAGAGAAATATACACAAGCAAACACTTTTCCCCCTTTTA
>NW_004798112.1:27482-48622 GCF_000002075.1 Aplysia californica | reverse complement strand
GTTGCCTGTGCCACTTCAGTTTCTCTTTTCTCGGAGTGGCCCCTTGTACCCACCTAGCAAAATAAATAACGACTACCTTCAATCAAAGTAAGAGACGCCACCACGTTACATAATTTTTATATCACTCATCCAGATGGTGTTATTGCAGACTAAAATAACTCTTTCAGAATATACTAGTTCGTCTAGACAGAAAAAAGAACAATGACTAGTCTGTTAATGTGCACTCAGGCAAGAGAGAGTAAGTGAGGTAGGGGGAAACGCCTAGCAACACGTGTATATAGTACTTGTATGATGTAAGTACCTGATTAGCGGAGGCTGGCAGAAGGAAGTTGGCGGTGGTCGGAAGAGCTTTGGGTGTTGTGGGGATGTCTCGTTTTCCCAAGGCCATGCTCACAATAGCAGTCATGTGTGTCTCCGGCCCAAACACATGGATTGGCAGGCCGAGTCTGTTGCCTGGATATATTTGGAAATGTCTTTCTTAGCTCAAAGTGATCACAATCTTATCAACACACAAAATCTCGAATTAGTAAGAGCTGAAAAGAATGAGCACTAAATATAATCTTAAGAGGATAAGATACAAAAAATCAAACAACCCAACAATACTTCTTTGAATTATCTAACTCATTAACTATTCAGAACACACTTCATTCATTATAATTTCCAAGCTACATTTATTTCTAAAATCAAAACAAATGTGCAATTGTGATGCTTTAAAAAAGAAGCATAGAACTTTAGTTTCAGTTTTAGTAGAGGTGTTACGGCACTCGCAACTGCATAAGGTCATATGAGTGCCCAGCATAGAACTTTGCACTTTTAAATCCTTCAGACCAAAGAAACAAGCTACCTTGAAAATTCAGAAGGATAGTCCTTGTCATTACCAGAATCTAATTGAGAAAGATCCTCAAAATAACCAATAACGTCTTGTGTGGTAAACGCTGTTTTCTGTACACGTTTTGTCTCAGGTGGGCCAAGCTGGGGATGGGGTCTCGCTCACGGGTGTACCGATGGCTAGGCATTTGCGCAGTTTTTTTAGATTTAGTAAGAGTTTTACGGCACTTGCAACACAATAAGTTCATATAAGAGCCATAGATTAGAAGTGTTGCAAGTGACTAACAAACACAAAAAAGAAGGAGGGGAGATAAAGGAGATAGATGTTTTTTATAGGAAAGAAGGAGCAAACCACACCAGGGCACCCGTCAACCACCCACAGGGGCAGTTTTTTACGTGCCATTGGCTAGAACCCAAATGGCTGCTGGATCGGAAAAGTAAAGTACGTGCCACTGGTGTACTGATAGCAAGGGCTCAACGGTTTCAAAGCAGAAATTTATCTAAAGACACAAAAATCCAGGTCATCACAGAGTACAAAAGTACATTCTGTGGCTTCCGAGACGTACCCAACTCTCTCATGATCCTCAGTCCCTCCTGGTAGTTTGGCCCCGCTCGCCTCACATAAATGGACACGTTGCCTTCATTCAGCTTCAGCTGGTACTCCTCAAGAGCTCGCACAATGCCCTGGGGAAAAAGCAATATACACCTTCAGTGTGGGAGTTTAGTTTTAGTTAGAGTTTCACGGCACTTACAACACAATAAGGTCATATAAGTGCCGAAGATTAGAGGTGTTACAAGAGAGTAACAAACACAAAAAAGAAGAAGGGGAGATAGAGATTATAGATTCTTTTAAAAGAAAGAAGGAGCAAACCACACCAGAGCACCCACCCTCCACCCACAAGCAATATCCACCTTCAGTGTTGGGAGTTTGAATAAGGTTTTTGTTTTAGTAAGGTTTTACGGCGCTCTCAACACAATACGGTCATATGAGTGCCGAAGATTAGACGCGTTACAAGAGAGTAACAAACACAAAAAAAGAAGGTAGAGAGATAAGGACGACAGAGGTTTGATAGGAAAGAAGGAGCAAACAACACCAGAGCATCCGCCAACCACCCACCATTTCAAATCGAGACAAAAGCAAAATGAGTCAACAACAGAGGACAGGTTCTCGTTACCATGTTGATGTCCAATGTATAGTACGAGCTCGTACATCTCTTAAATTTCACCATTTAACGGCAGAAACTATGAAATTTCTTGCAAAGAGAAATATACACAAGCAAACACTTTTCCCCCTTTTATATCAACAATTGTAAAAGTGATGTTGGCATAAAAGGCGCAAAAGCTTTGAAATTTCCCAGACTTTACTCGGCTTCTCTAATCTTTATCATAAACACCTCTAAGGAAATACAAAATACAAAGTCAACACTCAACCTACCTTAAAAGTTGATGCTACATTGGTGAAATTGGCAATACCTCCGCCAATTATGAGAATTTTTCCTGAAAGAAAGCAATAATAAATAACTGACATATCTAAAGAAATAAAAAAATTAATAGAAAACAACAAAAATAAAAATGAGTTTTTGACATGACATAATCTTTCCAAGTCATTTGAATATTTCCAGCAATTAAATTAAATGAAACGAGTACAATAGTAACACGTGTAAAAATTCATTAGTATTTGTGAAAGAGAACTACACATTTTGTACCCCTCTTCTGTGTATGCATACTCTCAGTTAACAAGGAGGGCAGAGAAAGCTAAGTGGTAACTCCATGTAGGGACAGCGATTTCTCTCTCTTTTCATGATTTTTCAGCTGCACTGATGCTTTGTTCATTACAATATCTATAAATGCACAAGTTGGAGGTAGTTTTGTACTCTCACAAAGTATAATAAAGACAGGTACACTCTTCAGATACTTGAAACGACCTCCACCATTTTACACCAAATGCCATTTAAGAGAAAGTCATTCGGCCACCCATGTGAACTACGTGATATTAAAAGTTAACTCTTTATCTCTGGCAAGCTGCTTCCACCAGTTCACGGTAGGAACTGCTGTGCCGGTGAGCCGCTGGCAACGGCTCGGGCACATTCCTTTACGACTACTTCGACATCAAATTACTTCTCAGCAATTGCCGAAATTAGGTCTCTTTTACCGGGAGTTCATTTATTAGATGAAGAACTATTGAAATAGATTAACTTGTTTTGATTTAATGACCTATTTAGTGACGTTTTTGTCATTTTTAGATTTAGTACAAAAAAGGGCCCCAGCATAGTGGGTCTACCCCACTTGGAGATAAAGAGTTGATCCTTTGAACAGAGGGCCCCGGCGTAGTGGGTCTACCCCACTTGGAGATAAAGAGTTGATCCTTTGAACAGAGGGCCCCGGCGTAGTGGGTCTACCCCACTTGGAGATAAAGAGTTAATCCTTTGAACAGAGGGCCCCGGCGTAGTGGGTTTATCCCACTCGGAGATAAAGAGTTAATCATTTGAACAGAGGGCCCCGGCGTAGCGGGTTTACCCCATTCGGAGATAAAGAGTTAATCACTTGAACAGAGGGTCCCGGCATATCGGGTTTACCCCACTCAGAGATAAAAAGAGTTAATCATTTGAACAGACTCCATTTTTTTTAAAAAGGCCCCAACAATACTTATTACTCGTGAAGGGAACTGTTGTAGTATAGGGTTTTACGGCGCTCGCAA
Source organism: Aplysia californica (assembly GCF_000002075.1). Lineage (NCBI taxonomy): Eukaryota > Metazoa > Mollusca > Gastropoda > Aplysiida > Aplysiidae > Aplysia > Aplysia californica. The sequence continues at coordinate 45,096 of NW_004798112.1, read as the reverse complement.
CTGCTAAGGTCATATGAGCACGCGAAACACAAGTTGTTTACTTTCGCAAAAGTTCACAGCACGATTGGTTAACTAATTGACTGTGAAGGGAAGCAGAAGGCAGAAACACGTAAAACTCAAACATGTAACTGTGTATGAGCTACAGTCTTTACAGAGACTGTTTTTTGTCGTTCCATTTTGAGAAAATATCAATCAAATAGTGATTGCCAGGAACGACAGGCCAAAGAGCTAGAACTCAAATGGCCGCTGGATTGGAAAAGAAAAGCAAAGTATTGCCAGGAAGGCAATCTTCAAACTTTAAAAGACATTTCCAAACTCATTTCTCATGCTTGATCAGAATTGTTAATACCCTGTGGTCATGTGTGTAGGGACTCAAAAAATCTAAGGATCATAATATTATCAAATTCATCTTGGGTCAAGAAGGCGAGCAAAATCCAGACAATTTCAGAAATCCAGATTTTCAGATTTATCCAGAATATCAGCACCTCTGTTTCACAGAATCCCTTACCATCTTGATGGCGTTCCTCAGTCATGAGAGAGAGGATAGTTTTCGCATACTCGTAAGTCTGCTGCTCGCTGGGTGCTCCGGAGTATTCTCCGTAGTTGGCCAGTTCGGAAGTACCGCCAAGGTCACAAATGGTGTCACTGTTTCAACAAAGTAGGAAAAGATATATCATCGTTAGCTTGCAATTTTAAATTTCAACCAAAAAGAAATTACAACGGATCCAACAAAAAAATTACAAATGTCTCGTGAAGGGTTAGACTTCTTCTTCTCGATCGCATCACACTTGAAGTCAGTAATTGTCAGTAACCTTTCACACAGCAAACTAAATAAATATTCATCACTGTGGGGCAAACAAAAATGAAATTCTACATTTGTACATTTTTCTGGAATTTTTGTACCAGAGCTTTAGATAAGGCCTTAGAGCCTTTCAAAACATTTTCTCTTATGCGTTTTTAAGATGCATTTTTAGATATGAATGTAGATTTACATCAAACCAGTTAACATTGATCTGAAACATAATGTAAAAAACAAATCTTCATGTAAGATATCCTATTAAATTTAAAAAATCCCACACATCAATTTTTGAATTCAGCTGACACACTGAAAAGGAAAAGAGCAAAGAAAAATGACATACGCATATATGACAGAGGCTCCACCTCCTGCAACCATAGTCCAGATACGGCCTTTCTTGTTCAGAATTGTGAGCTTCAGACTGGCTCCACTCTTGGCATCAAGGTCTGCAATGTAAGCTTCCTGAAAACAAAACAAAATACCAGGAACTTTTTACATGGGAAATTGAAATGACTCCATAATTTATTACGTACTTCATGGGGAATTGAAACGAGGTTTTAGAGATTTTTGTTTGAGTAAAGAGAAGCACATCGACACAATAATGGACATTTACTGCTGAGAAAAAAGTAAGACAGACAGACAGACAGAAACAACAGAGGGGGGGAAGTAAAGAAGTAGGACCTTCCACTGGCGCCCTCCAACCACCCTTGCTTTAGAGATTAAGAGTACCAAGTGGAACATTAATGCAATAGTCATTTAGTGCTGAGGAAAAATAAGATAGACTGAAAAATAAGAGAGAAAGCACAGGTGTAGGACCTACTAGTGGCGCTCTCCAGCCACCACTTATCTTGTCAAAACAATAATTTTTAAAAAGCTATTAATTAGACAGGGCGGTATGAAGCAAAATCAACAACACAATAGTTTTAATTTTAGTAAGAGTTTTACGGCACTTGCAACACAATAAGATTACTTAAGCGCCAAAGATTAGAGGTGTTACAAGAGAGTAACAAACACAAAAAAAAGCAGGAGAGATAAGGACGATAGATGTTTGACAGGAAAGAAGGAGCAAATCACACCAGAGCACCCGCCAACCACCCACCAACACAACAGCGTCAAGAATTGAGGAGTAGGAGCCGTCATATAGCACAAAATAAATATCCACAGCCATAGACAGAAAGCTGTAATCGGAATCACTTTTTTGTTTTAGTAGAGGTTTTACGGCGCTCACAACTGCATGAGGTCATATGAGCGCCAGAAGATTAGAGGTGCTACAAGAGAGTAACAAACATAAAAAAGAAGAAGGGGAGATAAAGACGATAGATGTTTGATAGGAAAGAAGAAGCAAACCACACCAGAGCACCCGCCAACCACCCACAGGAAAAGTGTGAAACAATAGGTACGCTGACAAAACATACAAGAGTGTCCACAACTAATCCTCTCATATTGTTATGTATAAACTGAAAAAAAAACACCAAAAAACGCTATTGAGACGATCAAGTTTAGTTTTAGGAAGTTTTACGGCACTTGCAACACAATAAGGTCATATAAGTGACAAATATTAGAGGTGTTAAAAGAGAGTTTTAGTTTTAGTAAGATGTTTTACAGCACTCGCAACACAATAAGGTCATATTAGTTCCGAAGACTAGAGGTGTTACAAGAGAGTAACAAAACCAATAAAGAAAGAGGGGAGATAAAGATGAAGATTTTTTTTATAGGAAAGAAGGAGCAAACCACACCAGAGCACCCACCAACCACCCACAGAAGATCGGGAAACATCATAGTGCTATCAAAGCTAACAAGTAATGTCTGTGCATTGTTAAGCCCATAAAGCCCTTGCCTCATGAAAATGTCCTCTAGAAATGGAACTTATTATTATTAATATAATTCAGTAAGCCCCATTACAAAACCCACTGACCCGTCCACACAAACAACAAGGGCATTTTCTTTTCTTTGAAATGCAAATGATGGCTGGCAGCCAAAGGCATGTTTTTCAACTTTCTTGCCATGTGGGGATGTGGTGAGTATCTGATGAGTCAGCACAATAATTCCATACGTCAGGAACAATTAGTTTAGTTTTAGTAGGAGTTTTTGTTTTAGTAAGTGTTTTACGGCACTTGCAGCACAATAAGATCATATACGTGCCAGAAGATTAAGGGTGTTAAAAGAGAGTAACAAACATAAAAAAGAAGGAGGGGAGATAAAGAGGATAGATGTTTGATAGGAAAGAGAGAGGAGACCACACCAGAGCACCCGCTAACCACCCTCTTTCAGTAGGAGTTTTACAGCACTTAGAACTCAATAAGGTTGTATAACGGCCGAAGATTAGTGGTGCTACAAGAGTTTGTTTGTTTGTTTGTTTGAGTAAAGAGAAGCACATTGACAGACACACTAATGGTCATTTAGTGCTGGGAAACAGTAAGACAGACAGACAGACAGAAACAGAAGAGGAAAAGTAAAGAAGTAGGACCTACCAGTAGCGCCCTCCAACCACCCGTGTGTTACAATAGAGAAACAAAGACAACAAAGGACGACAGACGTTTAGCTTAAGTAATAGTTTTACAGCACTTGCAACACAATAAGGTCATATAAGTGCCGAAGATTAGAGGCGTTACAAGAGAGTAACAAACACAAAAAAAAAGGAGGGGAGATAATAACGACAGATGTTTGATAGGAAAGAAGGAGCAAACCACACCAGAGCATCCGCCAACCACCCACCAAGAGAGAAAGGAAGAGCAGAAAACAAAAACGTGAAAACAAAACTAAACAATCGTCCTAATCAAGCAATAAAACTGCAAGTAATAGGTTTCGAGACACGGCCTGCAAAAACCCAAGGTCCAAGCAATAATGCAAATGATCTGCATATATCTCCAAAGGGCTGTGCTCAAATCAATACCAAGAGAGAGGCTTAGATAACAAATTGAAATCATTTATAAGGCACTTTCAACAGCTGGTGTATGCTAAGAGTTGTGAGGGGGGGAGAAAAGAACGGTGTAAGATTACAGCATTAAATCAATAATCTAAAAACCAAGCATCTGCTTTTGCTGAGTAAGCTGTCACCAAGAGGTCCAGCTCAGTAAGAAACTATAAACCAAACATTTGGCTTCCAACTTCACCGCCTCTACATTATGACAGCATGGGTTACTGAATTGGAAAAAATATTTGGTACTCACAAGGAACAGGAAAAAAAAAAAAACTTTAAAAAAACCCAATGTCCTCACTGTCTCTAGTTTAGTTTAGTTTTAGTAGAGGTTTTACGGCGCTCGCAACTGCATAAGGTCATATGAGCGTCAGAAGATTAGAGGGGTTACAAGAGAGTAACAAACATAAAAAAGAAGACGGGGAGATAAGGACGATAGATGTTTCATAGGAAATAAGAAGCAAACCACACCAGAGCACCCACCAACCACCCACACACTGTCTCTCAAAATCAAGATACACTTTTGCTAGCAAACTTCCATAAAGGCAAAACAAATTCCTGTAAATCTCCCATACCTCAGGTAAAGCATCTCTTCCAAATGGCGGGGGGAATTCTACATTGCCCCATTTTGCTTTGCACAGAAATTCCGCACACTGGTCAATTTTTGCAGCAAGATCAAGGATGAAGATTTGGTCCCCTTTCACAACTGAAAATACAATGTAATAAAACTTCGTAACATACTCTTTCGCTTGTTCTATGGGAGCAGAAGAGTCATAGCTTTGTTAAAAACCCATAGCCTTCCATTAAATAACAATCTATTGGTGGGAATTAACTAATTTGCCCTTATGTGAGAGATGTGTGTAACTCTCATGAAATTGAAGACCAATTTCACTTTATTTTCTATTGTTCACACTTTGTCCATCAAAGAAAATTGTTAATCCCTCCCAGCCTGACTCAGCCCAGTGACAGAAATATGGAATGTTTGACCTATGATAAGAGATATGTGCACAACCTGTACGTATTCATTATGGAAACTTTACTTATCAAATGAGTGTTTCATGAGACGTGATGAGGGCCAATAGCCTTAAACACTGAATAAACTTACCTACTTACTTTTGCTTGTTCAAAGTTTGTCAGCAATATTATTTATGGAGCACAGATATAACAAAAAAGAGATAACATAGAAACTTTTCATAACATTTATTAATTTTTTATACAACTCAAGACAAACTGAACATATTTTAGAATGAACAATGAGTACGGTGGACAAAAATTTCTGGGAGTAGACTTATGAATGAAACACTGAAAACAGACATTTTCTTACCCAAAGGGTTGATCTCTAAGTAAGTGAAGTGCAGATCTTGGTAAACTTTGTACAGTGTTACAATGAAGTCGGTGAGAGGTCTGTGGAAAATCAGATAAAAGAAGGTAATTTAATTTTTAAAAACACAATTGTGTCCTCATAAATGTTAGATTATTCCTTAGCATACTATTCACACCTGACCCTATCCATGAGTCGTGTTTTACTATCGTATCCATACGACGTGGGGAACTCTGTGTCACCACTTAACCCTATCCGTACGTCATGTTTTACTATCGTATCCATACGACGTGGGGAACTCTGTGCCACCACTTTCCAAAGAGGAAATTTACTTGTTAATCTGATCCATACGCTTTGCATTGAGCAGTCAGTCAAAATGACTTTTCAAGAAATACTGAAAGTTTCAAAAGAGATCTTCATACTAGAAGTATTCTAAAATGAGAAGAATACAACTGTTTGTGCTTATAGAAGTTGACTCACAATATTCACACCAATTACCAATTAATCACACTTGTTGAGCAATCAAAGGGCCGAGTGATTGGCGGGTGTTTTGGTGTGGTCTGCCCCTTCTTTCCTACAAAACATTCATCGTCCATATCTCTCCTCCTCCTTTTTTGTGTATGTTACTCTCTCGTAACACATCTATTTTTTGTCGCTTATATGACCTTATTGTGTTGCGAGCGCTGTAAAACTCTTACTAAAACTAAACTAAGTAGAGCAATCAGCAAATATTTAAATCACAAATGTTTAACTTTTTGCACAAGCAGGTAAAGCACTTACTATCAAAAGATAAGAACATTCAGAAAATTTTTCAGGCCATCATAGTCGAAGGGCAAAAAATATTCTCATCGGGAAATTCTATTAATTTGTACATCCATTGTCACACAGGTAATGAAAAACATGAGCAAGCCAAACAAACACCAAGACAAACTGGGTGACTCACCCACACAAACACCAAGACAAACTGGGTGACTCACCCACACAAACACCAAGACAAACTGGGTGACTCACCCACACAAACACCAAGACAAACAGGGTGACTCACCCAAACAGACACCAAGACAAACTGGGTGACTCACCCACACAAACACCAAGACAAACAGGGTGACTCACCCAAACAAAGACCAAGACAAAGTGGGTGTCCAGCCCACACAAATGTAACAAGACAAATTGGGTTTTAGTTTTAGTAGAGGTTTTTCTGCGCTCAAAACCGCATAAGGTCATATGAGCGCCAGAAGATTAGAGGTGTTACAAGAGAGTAACAAACATAAAAAAGAAGAAGGGGAGATAAGGACGATAGATCTTCAATAGGAAAGAAGAAGCAAACCACAACAGAGCACCCGCCAACCACCCACCAAACTGAGTGACCCGCCCTAACAAATACCAAGACAAACTGGGTGTTTTTTAGTTTTAGTAGAAGTTTTACGTCACTTGCAACACAATAAGGCCATATAAGTGCCCAAGATTAGAGGTGTTACAAGAGAGTAACAAACACAAAAAAGAAGGAGGAGAGATAAAGACGATAGATGTTTGATAGGAAAGAAGAAGCAAACCACACCAGAGCACCCGCCAACCATCCGCAAGGAGGAGAGATGAGGACGAAAAAGGTTTGATAGGAAAGAGCACCCGCCAACCACCCACACCATGACAAAGTGGGTGCCCCGTGCACACAAATGTAACAAGACAAACTGGGTGCCCCGCGCACACAAATGTAACAAGACAAACTGGGTGCCCCGCGCACACAAATGTAACAAGACAAAGTGGGTGCCCCGCGCACACAAATGTAACAAGACAAAGTGGGTGCCCCGCGCACACAAATGTAACAAGACAAAGTGGGTGCCCCGCGCACACAAATGTAACAAGACAAAGTGGGTGCCCCGCGCACACAAATGTAACAAGACAAAGTGGGTGCCCCGCGCACACAAATGTAACAAGACAAACTGGGTGCCCCGCGCACACAAATGTAACAAGACAAACTGGGTGCCCCGCGCACACAAATGTAACAAGACAAACTGGGTGCCCCGCGCACACAAATGTAACAAGACAACCACTCACTGTTTGGCGGATGCAGGGACCTTGGCCAGCAGCTTGCTCTGTACATCGGCAGCCGACAGAGTTCCGTCCACCTCAACGTCAAGTTTCACAGCCTACAGAAGAGGGAAGGAACGTTACCTAAGTGTCAGTAGAGTCAACCCACCATAAAACAAAAAAACAAAAAAAGCAAAATTAGAAAGTTTTAGTTTTATTAAGTGGTTTTGTTTTTTTCTTGAGTAAGAGTTGTTCGGCACTTGCAACACAATAAAGTCATATAAGTGCCGAAGATCAGAGGTGTCACAAGAGAGTAACAAACATTTTTAAAAAGGGAGAGGAGAGAGAAGGACGATAGTTTTTGATAGGAAAGAAGGAGCAGGAGCAAACCACACCAGAGCAGTAGAGGTTTTACGGCGTTCGCAAGTGCATAAGGTCAAATGAGCGCCAGAAGATTAGAGGTGTTACAAGAGAGTAACGAACATAAAAAAGAAGAAGGGGAGATAAGGACGATAGATGTTTCATAGGAAAGAAGAAGCAAACCACACCAGAGCACCCCTGCCAACCACCCACAAACATTTTAGAGTAAATTATTATCATCATATAACACAAGAAACAGCAGCATTTTTTACCTATTCTACAAACTTACTAAACTAGAATAAATGATTCCTGCACATAAGATAAGATAAGACAATACACTATTGTCCCAGAGGGAAATTTTTCTTGGCTGTACAGGACCGTAATAACGCAAGCAGGTATACACAAAAATTTTAATTATATATTTCTCTAATTAAAATGCAATATGAAAGGAAAAGAAAAGCTGACGAATGTACATATCACATCAGATGCATCATTCAACCACACGCAGGAATTTAATGACAAGACCTTTAGAGCTAGATGCATACTCGAAAAAAGCAATACACATTATGTTTATTCTGACAGTAGCCTTATACGAGATGGTAAAAAAATTTTTGGGTATCTTTCCTTCTTTGTTTTTTTAGAGGTAGAGGTATATTTGCCGCTGTGTGATCTTACAATTTGTGTGGAAAGGGGGTGTGATGCGTCGTTTATAATGTTTGTTTATTTCTTTTAAACTTGTGATCTTAAACATTTCATCAGTTCTAGTAAAATGATATCCAGAGATCTTGCAGGCTTTCTCAACGGTCTGTCAAATTTTTGTTTATCTTTCAACCTTCAATTCCCAGCCCAGCAGTAAATACATAATAGTAACACGCTTTCAATCATAGAATGGTATGAAAGGGAAAGAATCTAATTATCAATTCGAAAACGTCTTATTTTCCTCAAAAAGGAACATTCTTTGATTTATATTTTTTATACACAAGAGCAGCGTAGATAAGCCAGTCAAGCTTGTTATCAATTGTTATTCCAAGATATTTGTAAGAGTCTACAACCATCACCTCCTCATCTTTAATAAATAGTGGTTGCAATCAAAAGATCTTTTTTTGACTCTAAAGTCTATTATTAATTCCTTCGTCTGTTTTCCATTTTGTAAAAGGAAGTGGTTATCACACCAATTTGTAAATACATTAACAGTGTCCCTAAATTCATTCTCATTTGTTGTTATAAGGCCTTGTAAAGCTGAATTTCAAAGGTCCCGGGTTTGAATACGGGTAGTGACGGAAAAATTTTCTTCTTTAAAATCGTCTCCTTTCGCCTCCTTTCCTGCTCTCTAGAAATGTTCTCTAATCTGCTTTCGTCTCCTCTTTCTGCCCCCACACCCTCACCTCCTTTGCCCCCCTCCTCTGGGCTCCTGACTCTTTCTGCAGCCTTTCTATTGCTACTCCTTGGCTCCTTCTTACTGCTGTCTTTCAGCCACACCCCTGATCTTCTGGTAGGAAAGATCTACACCTAGCCTTCTCTGACAAATGCAAAAAATCTTGGAGGTCGCATGCGCAAGTAGCCCACGTTAAAGATCCCTTGGTTGTCTAAAATCGATAACAGTAGGCTTCAGCCGCCACCTGGGCAAAATTCAAAATTTCCTACCAAGTGAAAATGTTCCGTGTGTCCCGCACGGTCATATGACCTTATGCAGTTGCGAGCGCTGTAAAACTCACCCCCAAAAAAATGTAAATAAAAATTTTTTTAAAAGGTGAATCATCCGCAAATTTTATTAGTTAAAGTACAGTCGTTAGTGTAAAGAGCAATCAAGACAGGGGAGATTATACTACCTTGGGGGACACCGGTGTTCGTGAATATTAGGTCGGATTTTACACCATTTAATTTTACATATTGAGGGCGATTGGTCATGAACTCAAGAATCAAAGCTATAATGTTCTTGTTTATGTTCACGTTAATTAATTTCGAAGCATTTTATGTGTGGTTTCAAAATTAATTAACATGAACATAAAACAAAAACAAGAACATTACAGCTTGGATTCTTGTCGCGTTACCCATTCATAACTTGAGCTAACAGTGCTTGTAATCAAAACAGATATCACAGACACGCTGAAAGGGAATCACGCCTCCTTTTTTGCTTTAACCCTATCCGTACATCGTGTTTTATTATCGTATCCACACGAAGTGAGAAGCGCTATGCCACCACTTTCCAAAGAAGAAATTTACTTGTTAACCCGATCCGTAGGCTTTGCATAGCAGTCTGTCAAAATGATTTTTTGAGAAATACTGAAAGTTTCAAAGAGATCTTCGCACTAGAAGTATTCTAAAAAGTAAAGAATACAACCCCAGGGGTACAAAATGATCCCAGGGCGTATGGATAGGGTTAAAAGTTCTTTTGGCAGGATGAATCATGAATGGAACAAACTGGCAAACTTACCTTGGCATCGACATCCCCAATGTCAACACCTCCTTCATGATGAAACAGTATAGTGTCAGCCGTGCGATGTGAATGAATGCACACATAAAACTCTTCTTCCTGAAAGAAAGAAAAAAAACCCAAAAAAAACCCCAAAGTCAATACTTTTGTCAGATGGAAGAACTTCAAAGAATGAGTTTTGCTTTTGCCAATAAAACTATAAGAGTGAAAAAAGCATGCCGTAACCCATACTATGGATCGAAACTTTTGTGTAAGTAAAAGCAGTGATGTAAAACACAAGTCAGCATTTCAATGTAGTGCAATTTCTTACAATTAAAAAAAATTTGTTTTCACAATGAAGACATCAAAGATGACATTTTAGGCATCCTGCTAAGGAGCAGAGTGAAAAGGGTCAATGAAAAAAGACATTTGTCAGTAAATAAAGGTTTGACAACAAATTCTTTTTTTTTAGAGTTGTACCCAACACCTAGTTTTAAGCCTGTTCATTCATATTTTTTTTAATGCTTCTCTGGACTGCATTCTGTCAGTATTAAAAATGGGATGAAACACAAAACTATAAATGTCTAGTGAATAAAGTACCTGTTTATGAGCCACAAAAGGTTCGATGATGAAGTTCTTTAATCTGCCTTTAGCAGCTCCAATCTGGAAAAAATAAACACAGAGAATGCATCGTTAGTGGCGTTGGTGGCCTAGTGATAAGGCTACCGGACTCATAATGGTGAGGTTGCAGGTTGGGGGGTTCGAGCCACGAGCCCGACGTTGTGTCCTTGGGAAAGGCACTTTACACGAATTCTCCTCACTTCACCCAGGAGGGAATGGGATTTGCGCTATACAAATGCTATCTATCATTACTAATATTATTTTTATCATATCCTTTGTATGAGAACAAAAGCAGGGAAAATAACATATTTGTTCGATGTGAATAGACACAGAGATATGTTCTACAGAGATAAGATACAAAATAATATCTAACACCCTATAACAACAAACTATAATCCATCATCATCAATTTCCTTTGGGTAGCCTTTTTTTTTAGTTAATGTTAAAATGTGTTCAAGGGATTAACAAACACAAAAAAAAGGAGGAGAGATAAAGACGATAGATGTTTGATAGGAAAAGAGGAGCAAACCACACCAGAGCACCCTCCAACCACCCACGGTCCTGAGTTAATTAACCAATACTGCCAAAATTGTCTAAGACAGCCATTTATTGTCTAGGAGAAAAGTGTTTGTCTCAGACAAGTGAACTTCTTGGACAGTTTTGTTATATTTTCTAGAGCGAAATGCTCGCAGCTAAAAGAAATTTGAAAACAACAACAACATCATATTTTCTATAATGTGGAGTACAGGAGAGATGTTTTAGTTTTAGTAGAGGTTTTATGGCGCTCACAACTGCATTAGGTCAAATGAGCGCCATGGGGTGGATGTCAACAGAGAAGCCCTTAAAGGGAATCAGGCTTACTCTGCTCATCTCTCTAGCTTCAGCAGCACAAAGTCTGCTTTGACTATCAAGGCACCCCGGAAATAGCGGGTCACAAAAGCGTGACAAACATACAAATGAAGTAGAGGAAAATGACGATAGTAAGGATTACGAAAGAAAAAGCAGCAGTTCCCTGTTGTAGTTCAGGCACAGTTAAGAGCATGCCACTGTTTGATCAGCCCATTTACAATCCCACTGTGCATTAGAACGAGAAATGTCCCCCCTTTGGGAATGGCCTAAAGAAACTTCAGTCAGTGGCACCGCCCCAGGGGTGGGGTTCATGTGTATTTTTAAGTGCATATATACAAAAGTGATAAAGAAACTATACAATCTATTTTTCCCTTTATACAATATCACGGTAACAAGTGAAAGATTCAGATCTCTCAGCATTAAGGTCAACAATAACATGTGGTCACTTAATTCCCCCCCCCCCTCCCTTCCTATCATGATGCTTCTTCCTCTGTACTTCCAACCAGCACTCTGTCACTTATCTTACCACGGGAAAATAGCCATCTTTAAGCCTCAATGGGCTAATCAAGGGGCGAGCACAAAAGATCAATATCGGCTTGGCTTGAAGCCAACCACTAAACAGCTGCCAAACTGATTTAGCAGCAGGCTACCAGCACAGGCAACACCCCCCCCCCCCCCCCTACCAACAAAAAAAAGCAAACAAAATCTATTTTCATAACCATTAAGCGACAGTTCTAACTTTACGTGAAACACGGATTAAAAACAGTGGGAAAGGCATGCTTATGAAATGTGATACTGCAAAAAGATCAATTGCATCTTTAATGAAATTTCTATCTGAACATCTTGGCATAATGCTACATGTTCTATTTAACCCTATCCCTACGTCATGTTGTACTATCGTATCCATACGACGTGGGGAACTCTGTGCCACCACTTTCCAGAGAGGAAATTTACTCGTTAGTCCGATCCATACGCTTTGCACAGCAGCCTGCCAAAATGACTTTTTGAGAAATACTGAAAGTTTCAAAGAGATCTTCGTACTAGAAGCATTCTAAAATATGAAGAATACAACCCCCGGGGTACAAAATGAGCCCAGGGCGTACGGATAGGGTTAACAAAGGTCAGTCAGTTGGGTGTCACTGTACTGACGACGTTATGTCATGGGTTCACGAGGTGTGACACATAACACAACCAAACCACCACATTCCTAGTTATTCAATGACCGCCGCTCAGCCACTAGTGGTTCATGTGACAGAAAATGAAGAGTAGCAAATACTTTGCGGTATCCTTAATGTACTGTGCACACACCTGTTACTTTAGTTGGAGTAAGAGTTTCACTGTACTTGCAACACAATTAGGTCATATTATATAAGTGACAAATTGTTTTAATAAAGAGTTTCAACGCACTTGCAACAAAAATAAGTCATATTATATAACTGCTAAATTGTTTTAATAAAGAGTTTCAACGCACTTGCAACACAATTAGATCATATTATATAAGTGCTAAATTGTTTTAATAAAGAGTTTTAACGCGCTTGCAATACAAATAGGTCATTATAAGTGCTAAATTGTTTTAATATAGAGTTTCAAAGCACTTGCAACAAAAATAAGTCATATTATATAACTGCTAAATTGTTTTAATTAAGAGTTTTAACGCACTTGCAACACAAAAAGGTCATTATAAGTGCTGAAGATTAGAGGTATCACTACAGAATAGTGTTTAGTTCTAGTAAGTGTTTTAGGCACTTGCAACACAATAAGGTCATATAAGTGCCAAAGATTAGGTGTTACAAGAGAGTAACAAACACAAAAAAGAAGGAGAGAAGATAGAGACAGATTTTTTTATGGTAAAGAAGGAGCAACCACACCAGAGAACCCGCCAACCACTCACCACTAGAGAATAACATATGACAAAAAGATGGGAGGAGAGATAAGGGCAACTGATGTTTGATAGGAAAGATAGAAGCAAACCTCACCAGAGCACCCGCCAACCATACACGCACTCCTGCTAAGAGAAAAGTTCATTATCTGCACAACAGATGGCATACTGGTTTTTTCCTTTCAGTATCACCTTTTTTGTTTTAACTGCTTTATGTATCACGACCTCAGAGCTTTCTTGTCCTACTTCCATTTCTTTTTAACATTGAAAATGTGACTTCTTCTTAAGCCCACTCTTTGTTATGAACTGTTTTCACTGTTATTAAAAATGGAGATATGACAAGAAAGCACTGAGGTCGCGCGCGGCATGCTACCATGTAAGAAATTTTTAAACCCAAATAAAATTGCCCAACACTATCAACAGCTTTCACAATACACATGTACCACGAACGTTACCTCAAAATCTTTTCCCAGTTTGGTCTTGAGCCATTCTTGGACACCCTGGAAGTCAGCACCGGCCTTGATCAAGCCCAGTTTGCCACGCCGCTTTATCAGCTGATCCGGCTTCACAACAAGCTTCTGGAAGACAAAGACAATTGCTTGTTTGTTTTTTGAGGGGGTTTTTCTCAGGCTTTTTCAAATTTTAATAATAAAAGTTTTATCGCACTTGCAAAACACATTAGATTTTTTCATTTTTTTTACTGAGGGTGGGTTTGGTTTTTTTTCCTTTTTGTTGTTGTTCTTGTGTCTTTCTCATTCTTAACCTGTTTCACAAATTTAACACACATGTATATTCATGAGCAAGCTCACACACATGTACAAAGACACACACACACATGCACACACACACATACACACACACATACATACACACACACACACACACATGTACACACACACATGTACACACACACACATACAACTGAGACAATCAGAAAATACACTAAAACAATATTTTTCAGCAGTAAAAAAGTTGTTCCCGCATCCGATCCGGACATTGCAGATTGCTTTGTCAGTGAAAACAACTTTCTGGGCCTTCGGCATATTGCAGTAGGGTGGCCAGTTCCTTTCCACGTCACCTTTACTTCCCCAACTCTTCAGCAGTAAATGACTAGTGAAATTATAGAAACAATAAGGTTCTATATCCTTTTGATATAATGCAATACATTTACACTGTGGGCAACAAGAACATGTTGAATCTCTCACCAACATTCAGAAGAGCATAACACTGAAGGAATATCAGGTACTATAATATGTAAAACCACCATCCAATCATTGCAGTTGCCTCAGCCACACACAAAAACAGCCAAAAATAAGACAAACTCTGAGACACAAAAAAAGAAAGAAAGAAAGAAAAACAGACAACAAACCTCGTTAGAAAGCCAGGTATTGTCTTGAAGGACCTGGTTCCAGTTGACGGTTTCATCAATGGAGACAAAGCGATTCTTCATGGCAACATCTCCCAGGAATTTATTGAGCAGTTCTTTGCCCTTTGCCTCAGATATAGCCTTCGCCGACATCTTCAAGCTGTCAAATCTGCCTCAGTTCTCTTCTGAAACACACCAAAGTATCATCCTAGTTTAGCTAAGTTGGTGTAAAGAGAAGAACGTAGACACAATACTGCCATTAAGCTTTAGGGGGGGGGGACCGGGTGCCCATTGCGAATGGGATCGGGTCGGGTCGGGTCGGGTCAGGTCGGGGGCTATCGCCCATCTTGTCGCCTGAAAACAAACGCGTTTTTGAAGCGACGAGTCGGGTGCGGTAGCCTGGCTGGCAAAACGCCCCGACCAGACCGATCCCCCAATAGGCAAGAAAAGTAAACAAAAAAAGAGGACCAATCAGTGGCGCCCTCCGCAAAGTATATCTTCCCACCTTAAAGGTCACACACGTTTTTGTGGGATCCAGTTTGGGCCCAAACAATGTTTTTGGGTTTTGATAAACTTCCCTTGAAAATTAAGTGCTAAATCGACTGGGTGTACTCCCAAAGCTCTATTTCAAAGAGATAGCTCCATGAAGTTTGTGACGTTGTGAGCCAATGCAATGCCTTAAAGCAATTTTTATACCTTTCTGCTCCTTTCCTCAAAATAAGAAGAAGGAATATTACCTACTTTGTAACCTTCCCTGCGTTTAGTAGATCATGGCCCACAATCCGTCCGTTGAGAGGTCCAAGGCCCACAAAACCCTTTAACTTTAACAAGCACGGCTTGTTTCACCTACTTGCCTCGCCTGAGATTACATAATTTCTATCATAAGTTAGATCAGAAAAGCAGGTCGCAGAGTGAAGAAAAAGTTCTATCGAGTAGTGAAAGTGAAAGTGAAAAATCATTTGAGGGCATGATCTCCCAACCAGAATGAAGAACTCTCGTCCGTCGTCTATCACTTTCACTTCTACTTCCAATTTAAAAAAAAATTTTTTTGGTCGTTATCTGCTGCGTGACAGTAAATGCTTCGATGAACCTGCGTTGGGTTCGTTGACCCAAGCATACACTGACACGCACTACACTATGTAATCTGCAAAGCCAGCCAAATCAAAATCGCACGCTTGCTCCGAACGATCTCTTACGAAAAAGGTCAAGGAGATGGATACAATCAGGGTCAATGGCGTGACGGCGTCAGCTAAAAGCATGGCTTTGGACCAGCGCACACATGACCACGATGAAATAGGACCACAAAAAAAACCACACACAGAACGCAAAATTGACACATGTGATTTCTCTGTAAAATGAGGCCATGGGAAAATGCGAGTGGATGATGTACTGATTTACCATAGCATCACGAAAGAAGGCCTACACATTAATTATCTTCACAAATGTTTTGGTAGGTTTTAGAGTAAGAGTATTACGGCACTTGCAACTCAAATAAGTCATGTTATTATTTATAAGTGCTGAAGATTAGAGATGTTACTATACAACGTAACAACATACATGTGCAGATAAAAGAAGGAGGAGAGATAAGGACGATAGATGTTTGATAGGAAAGAAAGAGCAAACCACATCAGAGCGCCCACGTCTTCACAAAAAAGCCTGGTACTGGTACTGGTTGAGGGCCCTCCATTCATAAATAAAGAGTGCACGCATTCAGACACTATACGAACTCAGCAATGAATGTACATGATATATCGTAGGGTTGACAACTTTTTAGGTTTTATTAGAGGTTTTAAGGCACTTGCACACAATAAGGTCATATAAGTGTCGAAGATTAGAGGCGTTACAAGAGAGTAACAAACACGAGAAAGAAGGAGGAGAGATACAGACGACAGACCTAGTAGGAAAGAAGGAGCAAACCTTACCAGAGCACCCACCGACCACCCACTGAATGTACATGATATATCGCAGGGTTGACAACTTTGTCAAAGCCCAGTAAGAGACACTCCATGCTAGGACATCGGAATACGTAATGAATGAACAGAAATCTCCAATCAAGTGGGACCGCTTTTGGCAGTATAGCAAAAATTATATGTGAGGCAGCGTGGTGGAATCAGGCTCTCGTCAAATTTTAGGCATGCAGATTTATTGGTATCATCTTAAAGTTTGTTCACTTGTCTTTATTTCGATTTTTAAAAAATATCAATTTATCTTGAATACAAGTCGAGATATTTGCGAAAGAAGGAGGTGGGGGGTCACTTGTTTTCAGGAGTAAAATTAGTGAGAAAATGGCCGCCAAAGAGTAGTTATTTCCAGTGGCGAAGCGTCTATATAATCAAATAATCACTGCTTTCCTTCCTAATTTTGAAAAATTGCCGCTGTCAAATTCATTCATAGATGTAAACCTCATAAATTAAATGTAAAAAGACGCTCATAATCACCAATGAAAGGTATGTCTAACATTCTAAACAGTTTCATTGCCACAGAAATAGCCTGTTCACCCCTATCGTGCCACTCCATAAGCAGTCTTAAGTAAGCTTACAGTGAGGCTGGAAGAGTCAACCAAAAGAGTTGAAGGGAACATGTGTGCAACAGTCAAAGCTGTTTTATTGTCACATATACCCTGTTCACCCCTTTCGGGCAACAGTTATAAGCAGTCACAAGCACTGATTATGTAAGCGAACAATTACACTGGTCGAGTCTACCTCACAGATGTGAGGGGACCTAACTCCTAATAATATCTTGACAGCTGCGAAGGCTTGTTTTATTTCGTCGACTTTTTACCGTCCTATAATCAGATTGTGACCTAGATTATGACACCGGCTCTTGGCCGCTAAACGCTTGACACAAACAGCCAAATGTGAAATAAAAAATTAATAATTGTCATGTTCTATCAGAGTTTAGTTCAGTGGTATTAGGTACATACTGTAGTACTGACATCTCTGCTTCTTTGCTTTCTGTTTATGTATTCATGTCTTCAGCTAAATTTAAAGTTTGTTGGAATAAATATTCAATGAGATACTTTCTCGATTATTTTAGCGGTTGAACATGCATACAACATGAATCA
>NW_004798112.1:24891-26158 GCF_000002075.1 Aplysia californica | reverse complement strand
ATACGGTCGTGTGAGCGCGCGAGACACATCAAACATTTTCACTTGGTAGGAAATTACAAATTTTGCCCGGGTAGAGGTCGAAGCCTACTCTTATCGATTTTAGACCATCAAGGGATCTTTTACGAACGCAAACTTGCACACGGAACCTCCGAGATTTTTTGCCCTTGTCCGAGAAGGCTAGGTGTAGAACTTTCCTACAAGAAAATCAGGGGTGTGGCTGAAAGATAGCAGTAACAATGAGCCAAGGAGTTGCAGTAGAAAGGCTGATGTAAGAGTCAGAAACCCTGAGGAGGGTGCAAATGGGGTGAAGGGGGGGGGCAGAAAGTGGAGACGAAAGCAGACGATAGAACACTGGTTGAGTACAGGAAAGGAGGTGAAAGAAGACAATTTTAGAGAAGAAATATTTTCCATCGCTACCCGGATTCGAACCCGGGACCTTTGAATGAGAGGCGAAGACCTTAACCCCTAGGCTACGAGAGCCCCCTTATAAGAATCGAGAAGGCCTATACTGCCGAACGCTGACAAAACGACCTTTTTTTTAAAAAATTCACAGCAATTTCGAGAAACCGGCTTTTTTTTCTTTCGTTTTTCTCATAATAGTTCAACTATTTTGCACAATACATCAACGGTTGATCTCACACCCTGAAGAGAAATGTCATTCCCTGTGCTCAACAGATATAAGAAAATCAAAAATCGCTGATTTCTCAAAAGTGCAGTGAGGTCCGACCACATGCGCCGCGAACAGCCAAGGCCGGGCCGATAAAGCCCTCGTGATGCCACCTATTGCAACATTCTAAACTTAAACTTAAACCTAAAGACTTTCAAGATTGCAAGATTCGCACACCTTGACCTTTCATTCACATGAGCTGTTGTCACACTTCACTAGACTTGACCTCGAAATTCCGCGCACACAGCAGAAAAAAGAGAAGAAGAATAGCCAGCACTAAGAACGTTGTCCTATTTTAAAAAATGTGAAATCAGCGCAGGACCGTAGTGTCGTGTTTGCTTAGATCTAGATAATGTTGTTGGTTTCGGTGGCCAACTCGACAAGTCTCGATGCTTTCTTGAAATTATATTTAAACATTGGAACTAGTACGATGATGGTGATGATGATGATGACGACGGCGACGTCGGTTCCAGAGTCGGTCGTAAAGCGGAACAAATCAATTTTAGAAATAGACCATTTTTTGGTTTTGTTTCCTCTCAAAAACAAAACAAAACGAAAAAAAAAACCCGTTCAAGAGTCGGCTATAGTACGGAACAAACC
>NW_004798112.1:21971-23337 GCF_000002075.1 Aplysia californica | reverse complement strand
AACATCCCAGCAGACCGATCGGGCCGATACTCGGTAACAACTCACCCAGGGCTGCCTACCTCAAAGTTCCCATTTCAGATAAATACATGTCAGGGCTGCCTACCTCAAAGTTCCCATTTCAGATAAATACATGTCAGGGCTGCCTACCTCAAAGTTCCCATTTCAGGTAAATGCATGGCAGGGCTGTCTACCTCAAAGTTCCCATTTCAGGTAAATGCATGGCAGGGCTGTCTACCTCAAAGTTCCCATTTCAGGTAAATGCATGGCAGGGCTGTCTACCTCAAAGTTCCCATTTCAGGTAAATGCATGGCAGGGCTGCCTACCTCAAAGTTCCCATTTCAGGTAAATTTATGCATGGCAGGGCTGCCTACTTCAAAGTTCCCATTTCAGGTAAATGCATGGCAGGGCTGCCTACCTCAAAGTTCCCATTTCAGGTAAATGCATGGTCAGTTTCAGGTACTTTGGCCCAAAATCAGGTAGTACAAAGACAGGGAAGGGAAGAAAAAAAAAAGATGATCGTTGCCTCATCGAACGCGCTTGCTTTTTGTGATATTGGGTAATTATATTTTGAAAAATTATTTGTACACTCACCCCACTCAGAAATCGATCTCGGGTCTCCTGCGTGCGACAGCGAAGCGCCTGACCGCTACACAACAGACTCCGGTATCTTAAACTATTTTTTTAGAAAGAGTTTGACGGCACTTGCAACACAATAAGGTCATATTAGTGCCGAAGATTAGAGGTGTTACAAGAGAGGGAAAAATACAAAAGGAGGAGAGATCAGGACGAGATGTTTGATAGGAAAGAAGGAGCCAACCACACCAGAGCACCCACCAACAACCCACATCCTAAACTATATTGAGAATGCGAGTTGTATAAAAACGCTGCGGGCACCCATGTGTGAAATAGAATCAGATTGTTTAGTTTTACTAAGAGTTTTACGGCACTTGCAACACAACGAGGTCATATAAATGCCGAAGAATAGATGTATTAGTGTAACAAGAGAGCAAAACACAAAAAGAAGGAGGAGAGATATGAACGATAGATGTTTGATAGGAGAGAAGGAGCAAACCACATCAGAGTACCCGCCAACCACCCACATAACATTTATGTAAACTGGCTTTGGGAAGGTCTACCGGTAGAGAAAAGTGTTAAAGAAGTCATGATAAGCCTTTGTTACATCCACCCGACTGTTTCTTACTTACAACCACCCACAATCGGCGTCGGTAGCCTTGTGGTTAGGCTACCGGACTAGTAATTGTGAGATCGTGGGTTCGGGGGTTCGAGCCTCAGCTCGGTCCGACGTTGTGTCCTTGGGAAAGGCACTTTAGATGAATTTCTCATTTGGCTCGGTCCTTTCAGAGAT
>NW_004798112.1:14892-16054 GCF_000002075.1 Aplysia californica | reverse complement strand
TATGGGCATGTCACAAGATCCACAGGACTTGCCAAAACAATCCTGCAAGGAACCGTACAAGGAAAGAGAAAGAGAGGAAGGCAGAGAAGGAGATGGGAGGACAACGTCACAGAGTGGACAGGGAAGACGATGGGTGACAATCTGAGGAAAGCAGAGGACAAAAATAGATGGCGAGAGCTGGTTTTCCAATGCAGTGGTGCCCCAACGGTTGCCCCAACCACGGGAGAAGAAGAAGAAGAAGAAGAAGACAGTAATGAAAGTCCGGAGATACAACGAAAGGCAGGATGAAAAGAAGAAATAAGTACTAAAAGGAGACTTCAGCAGAGTACAATGTACATGTACCAATTTCACAGCATACCTTATTACGTGCTAGGTAAGCTGACCACCATGACAAAAAGGTAAAAATGGCTCACCACAACCACCATCACCATCATCATCTGTGCCAGATCTGCGGCAGACTTCGGCGATCATGGTTCTCCATTAATTCCTTTGGCTCAGAAGCTCTTTAAAAAAAACGACGTTACCCTGATCTTTCCCCGTTACCCATCTGTTTAGGTTCTCTAAGTAGGCTGCTCTGGGCCTACCCCTGCTAACCTTGCAAAATACGCACACTGAAGGAAGGGTAAAATCGTTTGGGTTTTTTAAAGTTTTAGTAAGTGTTTTACGGCTCTTGCAACACAATAAGGTCATATAAGTGTCGAAGATTAGAGGTGTTACAAGAGAGTAACAAACATAAAAAAGAAGGAGGGGAGATAAAGACGATAGACGTTGGATAGAAAAGAAGGAGCAAACCACACCAGAGCACCCGCCAACGAGCCACTGAAAAACGGGTTTAAAAAACCAAAACGCTACCAGTTACCAGATTGAAACAACTAAAATCTGACACTAAAAGAAAATTAATGCGTTAAAAAACCCAACAACAAAACATTAAAAAAAACATTACAAAGTACTCGGCGATGCTCTGAACTCAGCCTCAAGAAAATCCAAAGTTCAAGCAAATTCTTAGAGACGTTCTTTCTACATGTATCCTCATTCAAATCGATCGGACCAAATTAGCAGCAACAGTGTACACCAGTTCTTTTGCACAGCTGCTTCAGTTCGATGAAACAAATCATGAAAACGAGGCAGTACACACACACACACACACACACACACACACACA
>NW_004798112.1:11674-12579 GCF_000002075.1 Aplysia californica | reverse complement strand
TAGCATTAGAAAGACTGCAGAAAGAGTCAGGAGCCCACAGAAGGGGGCAAAGGATGTTAGGGGGTGGGGGCAGAAAGTGGAGACGAAAGCAGACGTCAGAATATTGCAAGAGAGCAGGAAAGGGGGTGAAAGGAGACAACTTTAGGGAATAATTTTTTTTCTGTTGCTACACTGAATCGAGCCCGGAACCTTTGAATGAGAGGCCAACACCTAAACCTATAGGCCACGAGAGCCCCCGCTTACGTTGTCAACGAGGAGAAAACTTTCCGATTTTCTGTTTACGAGTTTTACGGCCCTAGCAATAAATTGCAACACAATTAGGTCATAAAAATACCTGAGACTAGAAGTATTACAACAGAGAAACATACACAGAAAAGAAGGATGATAGATGTGTGATAGGAACGAAAAAGCAAACCATACAAGGACAACTACCAAACACCCGCTGGAAAGAGTCTGACATTGACAACCTCTAAGAATGGGCTTTTTTTTTTTCCTTTTTTTTAATAAGAGTTTTACGGCACTTGCAACATAATTAAGTCATTAAAGTGCCGAAGATTAGTAGAGGCGTAACAAGAAAATACCAAATACAATAAAAGGAGGCGGAGAGATGCCTATAAATGTAGTCAGTAAAGACAGATTCCAATCGTCCGTTCTTCGCGCATGACATCACGGTGACCCAAACTATGACACCCACACAGAGTGGGGACCCCGAAAGTGCGTAGTAGAAGGTGGGCCAAAGTTTACTTTTACCAAATAATTCTCTACACCTGATAGCTTTGGATTCTAAAAGATTACACATGGCGCGAGAACAAAGAAACATGCTCTGTCTGTCTGTGTCTCTGTGTCTGTCTGTCTGTCTGTCTGTCTGTATGTCTGTCTGTCTGTCTGTCTCTCTCTCTCTCTGT
>NW_004798112.1:4761-9096 GCF_000002075.1 Aplysia californica | reverse complement strand
ACACACACACACACACACACACACACACACACACACACACACACACACACAGGCACGAGGGCATTATTGATTATTGATAACCACTGGCAACATTAAAAGAACATAAGCAATAGATTATGAAATACAGTATTAGCATAAAAATAAGTTAATCAAGGAACTGGATTTCATTTTGCGCTGACAACTAATCAGTTATGGGACTACTCTGTAATAAAAATAAAAATGTATCGTGTATGAGATAGCTTTCAAACATCTCTGAGATAACAGAAATTCTTTTTTTCTCTCTAGATTTTAATTGTCTCCTGACACTCTGAGATGTCTTGAAACAAAAATACTCTTTTTTAAACAAGTTTTTGTGCGAAGACTGACCGCCGAATGTAAAACTTAAAACAAATTTAATGGCATGCATCCACATACGATAGCTTCAAAAGTTTGGGTTCAATCCTATCACTGTCCAAAAGCGTCCTTACGCAACTGTACTTTTTGTATATGAAAAGGTGGTAACATATGAAGTGAACCTGTTGTCAGTTAGATTGAACAATCCTGCAACTGCTTTGTCTTCAGTGTCAGCCAAATTGATTATGAGATAGCAATGTTATGGCTGCATTACATGAATAATTGTGAGGCAGCGCGGTGAAATCAGGCGCTCATCAAAATAATCAAAGTGAAGAAACTGGCATCTTTCTGTAGGTTTGTGAATTTTTATCGAATTTTTTATTTTTGGCTTAACATTTTTCATGCCCATTAAAGAACACATTTCTGTGTGGATTTATTGAAAAACATTGATTAAAGACCCAAAAATGTAAATTATCAGTTTCCACCAACTCTCAAGCTTAGGAAATAACTAATCTTTGGCGGCCATTTTCTCACTAATTTTACCTCTGAAACCATGTGACCCCCACCTACTTCATTCGCAAATATCTTTAACATGTATTCAAGATAAATGGATATTTTTTTCATCCGAAGCAAAATAAATGAACAAGCTTTAAGATGACAGCAAAAAACTCTCTACATGCACAAAAATTGACCAGTCTGATCCCACCGTGTCGTGATACAATTGTACTCTGATACTGCCAGCAGATGGTAGAGAATTTCCGGGCCCAAGTGAATTATTGATTTCATTGTGAATTATATAAATACAGTAACACAATATACAATATGACCTGACATAGAAGAAGGAAAGAGATAGCCATATTTGAACATTGAGATTGCATGACCTGAGAATGCTGTCAATGGCCGAATGATCAGGCCATCAGTACTACGGTCTGAAAGTGGTGGATTTGATTACTGCTAGAGGCGTGTCCAATAATATCTGAATATCATGTAAGCTATATATGTGGTAATGACAATTTGTATGTCGCAATTTTCTCTCAATTCATCAAGACAATTTTTTCTCCGGTGATCCACGGGCAGACAGAAACCATCACCTCAATACTAAAACTGAAACAATCTAAAAGACCAGGAAAATAAATGATGTACACAGTTCAAGTTCATGTAGAAGAAACTAGACCAGGCTCCTCAGACTTCTAGATCACATTGACCCACTGGGGATTCCAGAGCAGCAGAGAAATTAAACGGCCAAAAACATGTAACATACTGTTGAAATTGCCCAAGAAAGCCACCCACAGTTGAGGAGAAAAGTGGATATATCTTGGACAGATTCAGTAGCCTATAATAGTAATATACAGAAAAAAATGCGAGGAGGGAAGCGGCCGTTTGTACAAGTGAATATCTTGGAGAGATAGCTATTTAAAGCAGGTTCCACTGTTCATTTGGAATCCTTAACCTTAATTGTTGATATATATATACAGTCAAACCTGTGTAAGACGGCCACCCATTGTCAAGGACAAAAGTGGCCGTATAAGACAGGTGGCCGTCTTAGGCAGGACTGATCAAGATAAAGAAAACAAACCATTCCCATCTGAGGCCCCAATCGAAAGTATCCCATTATGTTGTCTTTTGTTGGAGTTATTGTTGTTAGTTTGTATTTCGTTTGTAATTTTTATTTTGTCGCTGATTTTGCACAATGGTGACAATAAAACGAAATGTATCTGACAAGGAAGACCGAGTGCCATGTTAAAACAAACACATGGGTCGCCACCACTCAGAGAACGAGCGACGCTTTTGTAACAAGTTCATG
Organism: Aplysia californica; assembly: GCF_000002075.1. Classification (NCBI taxonomy): domain Eukaryota; kingdom Metazoa; phylum Mollusca; class Gastropoda; order Aplysiida; family Aplysiidae; genus Aplysia; species Aplysia californica. The sequence goes on along the minus strand of NW_004798112.1, from coordinate 6,959 downwards.
TTGACGTCCTTTGTTACTTTGTTACAGACTGGGTAAACAGTGACCACTCATCTCACTTACGATTTGTGTATGAGTTCTGGGCGGGGCTTATGGGTTATGAGGGGTCACACGCTTACCTCACCAGCAGCTGAAAATTGGTAGCTATTGGTCAACAGTGGGAGTGGCCTACGCAACATGATCGGTTGGAGGGACTACCTAACAACAACGACAGGTGATTGAATTATGACGGCTCGCCCACAACGCCAGGAGCCAATGCACAATTTATGACAAAACGTAATGGAGTCACTAAGGTGACCGTCTTAGACAGGTATTATTGCTTAGTATGATAGGGGTTGTGTGTTAAATTATGGTGGCCGTGGCCGCGTTGGACAGGTGCCCGTTTTACACAGTTAAATTATATAGAAAAAACGCAAGGGGGGAATGGAAAGTGGCCATTTGTACAGGTGGCCGTCTTATAGAGGTGGCCGTCAGGGAAGGTTCGACTGTGTATATATATACGTACAACTCTGTGCCCGTCGCTTTCCATTACTATCCAAGAAAAAAAACAACCCACAAAAGGGTCACACATTTCCCACTGTCATCACACGTTGGCTGTTTATGTTACGAATGCATGGCTAGTCACTTTGGGCTTTTTAAGCAGGAAGGAATCGTGTTCTCTAACAACAGGTCTCAAGCCAAAGTGTTGAGCCAAAGGCTGACAATACACAAAAACATGCATTGAAGGGGTACACTCTGCCAGTCATACAAGAACTTTCTTTACTCTTGAAGGTTGCAAGTACAAAAATCAAGCAACTCTAAAGGGAAAAAAACTGACAGAAAGTTTCAGTTCTCCCTGAAATCATAAAGCAATAAATACAGGTGATAATTGTGACGTGAGCGTAAAAGAATACAACTTTCAGATAATTTAAACCAATAGCTCCATGGTGGGTACAGAAGACTTTTATAAAATAAAATTGAGACAGAAAAAGCCTTCGACACAATAGTGGGGATAAAAGTGTTCAAATAGAGACTTTTCAGAGTTTTCAACTCTACATTTCAAGTATGATTTTGTGTATGTGTTCAAAAAGGATTCTTATCATGCAATGCCCAGAAATGAGTACGCAGCTTTTAGAAATTCCTTTAAGAATATAATTGGGCCAGATGTGCTTCTTGGGTATGGCAGGCAGGGACCAAGCATTGGGAGCCTCTTGATGAGGGAGGATGCAAGGGAAGTGAAGAGGGTTACTATTGGTAATTGTATTACCATCATGATCACCCCTTCAACAATGACAAGGCTGACCATTCCAAAAAAAAAATATGGACCCTCTTTTAAGAGATGCCCTCACCCCAGTTTTTTTTTTAAATCCCCCCCCCTGCAAGAGGAGGTTCATTTAAAAACAAAACAGGCGCCTTCCCACGTACAAAGAGTGAGCACTCTTGCCACGCCGAAGCCAGTAAAAAGAAACACCTCTGTGAGTAATACTCAGCTTACGCTAAAAATCACATTCATTGGGGGGAGCAAAAGCTACCATCTCGGCACAATTTGACCAAATTCGATTGTGTTTGTTTTGCAAGGTCATGAATGAGTCCAATTTGAATACAGAATCAAAAATACAGTCAAGCCTGTCCAAGACAGAATTGCAAGAAAGCCCTTAAAAAAACTGTCCTTGACATATATTCCTCATTGGACCTTGAGGGGAATTCTTTTTTCTGGGGGGGGGGAGGTGGGGTGAGAGAGAGCCAGCCTGTACACACCGGATCAGGATCAAGGGTTGGAACTGTCCGGTTAGCAAGCAATGATCAAAACTTCACACCTCCTGAGTGCTAACTTCTCTGATAATGGTATCAGTCTTACTTTTATATCCATTGCCACAAGGGCTTGCATCTCATAGGACCATTATTGTTTGACCAGTAAAAAATAAAAACTGTCTCCTATTTCCACACTTAGCCCCATCCATCAACATAATAATCAACCAATCCAATGCCACCCTCCCCCTGCATGTAACAACAATTCAAGGAATTTTTCCCTCCACTGGTCGTCTGATCAAGGAGGCAGGCAGTGGTCAAATTAATTTTACACCGTTGGAGCACTTTCACAAGCAGTGGTGCATTTTCACATCCACACCACCGTGATGACTATCCGCACCACTCACAAGGGTGGGGTAACAGCTATCCTCACCCCCTTCCCAATCATGGGATAACAGGTGAATATATCTCCC
>NW_004798112.1:2091-3756 GCF_000002075.1 Aplysia californica | reverse complement strand
TGACCCCCCTGACAAAATTTTAATGAATAAATCTAGATAGACTACCGGGGTCCGAGATTCTTCATTGAGAGATATTAAAAACGGGAAAATTATGAATTCCTAAAGTTGAGACATAGGCAAAGTCAGTCCGCTGGTCCGGTATTATTCAATCTTACCGAGCTAGGCTATACTAGGCCTAGGCCTATAGATAGATCTAGATCTAGACTAGATTCTAGATCTAGATCTAGATCTAGATCTAGATTTCTAGTAAGCTAAACATTCCTTCCGTGAATTTAACTCTCGTTCGGAGTTATCGACCCGTGCCCGTAGTCTACACAAGGCTGACAAGGCCTTACAGAATTCTGTGCTAGGCCTACACGTTATGCCCCTTCCTTGGTCCCAGCCCAGCCCAACAGTTCGCTAGCAGACCACAACAAGCTGTGCCTGTGCTTTTCCGTATCGTTAGTAGGCCTTGTAGATTCTAGATCTATCTATTTCTAAAAGACTTTGAAACAAAAGGACAGAAACTCACCACAACAGGAAAAGCTTTGAGTAGTAAAACTGATGCTGGCCTTGGAGTATCACACCAAACGTTGAACAACACTCTTGTTAGAATGACACCCCAGTGAGAGGAGAAATAAGTAGTCCTGCGCCGGCTGACTGCAACGCGTGCGCTATGCGTGTTGAATCGTCAACATCAGCCGATAGCGATGAGCCGATAGTTAATATGCAGGAAACCTATGACCTCTGCATATCTTACGATTTTATGGGGGAGCATGCATTGGTTTAAAAGCAGATAATCAGTTTGCAAACCTATACTTCCTTGATTGATTATTATTTTATGTTTATTTTTACTTTAATTTCCACAAATCTATTTCATTTTCTTTACAAAACCATTTTTTTATTTTTTAAAAATTAAGGGACAATTTTAAAAACGTTGCTTAACAAAGTCTCAAGAAGTCATAGGTCAACCGGTGTAATAACTTGAAAATAACTAAGAAATACGGAGACAAGAGAAAGAATATAGACCCACTAAAATGTCCCCCAGTACATGATAATGCAGCATTAATAATTTATTAGGAATTAAATGCTGTACGTTTGGAGTTTGTTGGAGCAGAACAGCTAAATTCATGCAAGACAATCACTAAGGCTGACAAGCGCATCAAAAGCAGTAGCAACAATAGCTACAACAAAGCAGCAGCAGCAGCAGCAGCAGCAGCAGCAGCAGCAGCAACAGGGTGAGGAGTAGTGATAGTAGAGTAGTAGTAGTAGTAACAATTATGATAATAATACATATCATTTAGGTGACACATTTTAATAAATTGCAATTCTCATTAAATGCTTTTACAAGACATATCAATAGACTATAATGGCTTAAAAATACATACAACATTTACGCACAAGGGCATATAAAATGACACATATGAATATCAATTTATAGGTACATGAATACTGTAAGAGCAGTATCAAATGTGTTTAAAATTTATGTAAATAAGGTAGTTTTAGAAATATGGATAAAGTAAAATGCAGTAATCAATCCCAAGAAAAATAATAAGATACTACTGCAGCATAAAAGATCAGCCTACAAAACAGCATTAATTTTTAAAATGTTGTACTGTGCGGAAACAGAAGTATACAAAGGTATCACAGTGATCTCTCTCTCTCTCTCTCTCTCTCTCTCTCTCT
>NW_004798112.1:0-1548 GCF_000002075.1 Aplysia californica | reverse complement strand
GATAATAACAATAATAAATGGCATTTATTCTGCGCATTTCCATTTTCCAAAAAAATGCCCAATGCGCCTAAAGATGTCACATTTTAGACTAAAAATTAATGGACATAGTTTTATGAGTAATGGTATTTGCAAAATTCTATGAGAAAAATAGTCACTCTATGAGCCTGGCAATGAGTTCATTAAAATATAAAAAGCAACAAAAACTCACTAACGGATTTACAATTTATAACAGCTGGGTGGTGCAATTAAGATAGTTTTATCTAAGGCTGATCTTAGTTGCCTCGTAGGTGTATTCTTAGAAATACTACTTGAGATGTAATGTTGTGCAAGCTTATTGAGAAGTTTAAAACATCTTGTAAATCTAGTAAATAATACGTTATTGTCTAGGTTATGGGTAACCAATTTAGATCTGAATTCTATCAGGATTGGGGTCACATCTAGGCCTTCTCAGTAAGGCTTAGCTAGCCGGGTCACATGTTTCTATTTCTTTCTTTATAAACCGGGCAGCATGGTTTTGGGCAATTCATAGGCGTCGCAAAAGATTATTTTAAAGTCCTGCAAGTGAAGAAATACAGAAATGTAATCTTGCCGGTACGAGTGGTGTTAGTAGTACGTATGTACATGGTTTTTTACTTTCGTCAGGGTACTATTTGATGTTTCCATTTATCCGAAGCTAGATCTAGATCTAGAATCTAGTAGAGCATTTTTTAAACAAAGCTCACTCACATAGCGGGACAAGGACAAAGTTAAAATTGCCGCTAAGTACAAGTGGGCTATCCCGTAAAAAGCTGTTTTGAGAAAATCGACGGTAAAGTTTTTGCTCTCTTTCAGTTTCTCTAAAAGACAAGAACAGTTTTCTCTATAACCAAAAAGTAAACACACAAAGGAAACCAAACTTCTCCTATAGGCAGGGCAATGGCCACTTTTGGTGTTGGTCAAGAATTCCGGGAACCCCCGAAATCTGGGTTAGCCCGCTTGTCCTTAAAAGCGACCAAATTATTGTTTTGTCGCTAAGGTTTTGCTTGTCTGTTTGTTTGTTTTGTTTGTAAAACCGTTTTTTTACGTTGTTCCTCTTACTTATTTCATGACCATTGATTGATGTCGTCTCGGGCAAGAATTGTATCTGGAGTACTAACTTTGTCAATTGTCTGGATGTTAGTGGCCGCTATCTTTGATTTATCTTTGGTGTGTTTTTTAAAATAATATGTTGCTATGTGTAATGGATAATTCTAGCCAAGTACAGTTGCCACCTCAAGTTCATGGTTCGGAAATTCCACGACTTCATGAAAGCCAGCGTCAAGAGCAATGACTATACTATTATTGTGTTTGAAGCCTTTTGGGAGACAAATGGAGTGAAGCAGGGCTGTGTGCTGGCATTAACACTTCTCACCATCATGTTCTCAGCGACGATACATGAAGCGTCCCAGAGTTCCAGTGCTGGTGTTGAATATCAGATACATTGTATACAGACTGGACGGAAGTCTTCAACTCTCGTAGGCTGCAGGCAAAAACAAAAACTAGTATGATGCATGTCTGTGAACAGGCCTG
>NW_004798111.1:320831-322969 GCF_000002075.1 Aplysia californica | reverse complement strand
TAAAAAGCTACGTTTCCCTGATCTTTCCCTGTTACCCATTCGTTTAGGTTCCCTAAGTATGTTGTTCTGGGCCTAGTCCTGCCTTGCTTGCCCTGAATTTTGCCAGTGAGAGCTAGATGTTCAAGACCCTTATGTCTATTCAGGTGTCCCAAAAACTGCATTTGTCATTTCCTGATTGTTTTTAACATTGAGCGTCCCACGCGGGCTTCGTCAAGCACTACCTCATTTGATTTCTTTTCCTTCCACGAAACTCTTAGCAGTCTCCTAAGAAACCACATTTCTGTTGCGTCTATTTTATTTTCACTGTCTTTGGTGATTGTCCAGCATTCACAGCCATATAGAAGGGTTGACCATACACAGCATTTCAGGACTTTCATTTTGGTGTTCATTGAGATGTTTCTATTTTTCAGGATTGGGCTCATTTTATTGAAACTAGCCTTAATCATTGCAGTTCTCCTTTTTGTAAAATGACTCATAAGGCTAATTGTTCTATGCATATCACACTCAGTGGCACCTGGTGTTTTAGGTAAAGCTATAAAAACAGACTTTATCATATCTTCTGGGATCTTACCGCAGTCATAAATAGCTTTAAGGAGCTTTGTGGTTATTTCAGTGCCTAGTTCTTCAAGCGCGATGATCACTTCAACTGGAATATTATCTGGCCCTGTGGCTTCTCTTGTTTCATTTTCCAAATGGCAGCCTGTACTTCTGCTTTCAGTATTGGTGGTCCATTTATTTCATTCTTGATTATCGGTTTTTCTCCCCTATTATCTTTGAAAAGTTCTTCTATGTATTCTGACCATCTGTTTCAGACATCCCCCCCCTCCCTTTGATCTTATGCATCCTGTATTTGAGCATCCTTTTATCCCACTTACTTCTTTGATTTTGGAATGCATGTATTAGCTGTCTTTGTTTTAGTTCTTCTCTATTTGTTGACACTGATCATTTATCCGTGTTTCTTTTGCTTCGTTGCATTTTTTTTCTTTATTTCCCTGTTTAAGATGTTGTACTTTGCCACATTTGATTTAGCCTTTCTTCTCTCTTCCATTACTTTTAATATGTCCTGGATCATCCATTTTTTATTAGCTTTTTTAGCTTTCGGGGGGATATTTTCTTCCACAGCTTCCATAATTGAGTCTTTCATTTTCCTCCATAGTTCTTCCGATTTAGTCATGTTTTCCAAGGCTTGAAATTTATTTCTTACATCTATGGAGAAACGTTCTTTCAGTTTTTCATTTGTCTTTAAAAGACCTATGTCAAATTTAGGTTGATACTTTGACTTTTTGAGCTTCTTCAGTCTTATCCGCATTTTACATGATTGGTACATGGTCCTTATCACAGTCTGGTTCTGGCAGTGATGTAGATGATTTTATTGTGTTTCTAAAACGTTTCTGAATAAGTATGAAGTCTATTTGATTTCTACTTCTATCGCCAGGACTCTTCCAAGTGTATCGTCTCCTTGGGTGATTTTCATACCAGGTGTTTGTTATCATAAAATTATTTTCTCTGCACCATTCTACCAGTCGTTCCCCGCGTTCATTCTCTTTACCCAGTCCCCATGGCCCAACTATATCTTCTATACGTGTACTTCTTACATTGGCATTGAAGTCTCCCATGACTATCTTTACATTTTGGGATTTTAACTGTTTCATTGCCTTATCAAGGTCTTCATAAAAAGTCTCAATTTCCTCGTTTTCGTGCTCTGATGTTGGTGCATATATTTGGATGACACCTATGTCAAAAAGGTTTTCCCTCTAATTTAGCCACGGTGACTCTATCTGACACTCCCCAAAAACCTTTGATGCTCTCTTTGCTGTTTCTTCGTCAAATAAAATTCTGACTCCTCTTTCATGGGTTTTTCCTCCTGAATATATAATTGTTTTGGATCCTCTTTTAATCAACCTCCCTTCTAACTTCTGAAAGGCCTAACTTATTTAGCTTTCATCCTATCCATTTCCTGCTCTATATGATCTAATTTGCCTTTCTGGTACATTGTTCTTACATTCCATGTGGCAATGTTAAGTTGCTTATTTTTGCAGCCAGTAGCTGGATGACGATCGGGCGCTACAAGCTACCTGTGGCGGTCCCTACCGAGCGGGGAGTTCAGAGCTGGATCATGAACCCCTTTAACGCTGTTA
>NW_004798111.1:318390-320731 GCF_000002075.1 Aplysia californica | reverse complement strand
TTGCCTTATCAAGGTCTTCATAAAAAGTCTCAATTTCCTCGTTGTCGTGCTCTGATGTTGGTGCGTATATTTGGATGACACCTATGTCAAAAAGGTTTTCCCTCTAATTTAGCCACGGTGACTCTATCTGACACTCCCCAAAAACCTTTGATGCTCTCTTTGCTGTTTCTTCGTCAAATAAAATTCTGACTCCTCTTTCATGGGTTTTTCCTCCTGAATATACAATTGTTTTGGATCCTCTTTTAATCAACCTCCCTTCTAACTTCTGAAAGGCCTAACTTATTTAGCTTCATCCTATCCATTTCCTGCTCTATATGATCTAATTTGCCTTTCTGGTACATTGTTCTTACATTCCATGTGGCAATGTTAAGTTGCTTATTTTTGCAGCCAGTAGCTGGATGACGATCGGGCGCTACAAGCTACCTGTGGCGGTCCCTACCGAGCGGGGAGTTCAGAGCTGGATCATGAACCCCTTTAACGCTGTTATCTGATAAATGAATGTACTTTTCTAGGACTATTTTTGGGATATTACAGCAGTGGTTTCCCGTTGCCTACTGCCGGTTTGTGTACAGTTTCTCTGCTAGCCTTTGTCATCCACTGACAACCCACAAGGCAGTGGGGGCTTTGGTAGGATTTATGGCACCTCCCGCCGCCAAGATGGTCCACCATCTATTATCTATTTGTGATGGCTGAATTTGGCTATTCAAAAGGCTTTTGAATGGCTGCATCGATCGACATGCGGTTTTCACCAAAAGATTCTTTAAAACATTCTCCAGTTTTGAGACAGTTTTGCTGCAAAAAGCTAAATTTCTTTATTTCGCCGATCGCTCTTGTAGGCCAACGCTTCTGTCTCTGTAATTTTAGAAAATCCGCCAGGTTTTTTTTTTTTTCAAGTCGTACTTCCGTTCGATACTATCGCGAATTGTCGCGCAATACTGAGCACTATTTTAAGTGTGCGACCTGTATAGACCTAGCCTCATGTTTTCTTTTTTTACTTGGTGCTAAATTCGACTGTGATCCCTGGATTCCTTTCATTCTTGCTACTGGGAACAACGTCAAAAGGTCTTAAATTAGAATCTCGATCTAAATGATACTTGATTTAGATCTAGATCTAGATAGCGCCTGACCATGCTGAAAAGAAAACGACGTTCAGCAGTTGGAACCCCTCGCGCTCGCAAAGGTCGAGGTAGTAGGCCAATGACTTTCAGTTGATGTTAATGTACCGATCATCCCTTTCATAAAAAGGGGGCTCAGCTAATCTATTACTATTACTTATTTGTGGTGGCCGAATTTTGCTATTCAAAAGGCTTTTTAATGGCTGCATCGATCGATATGCGGTTTTAGCCGAAAGGTTCTTTAAAATATTCTCCAGATCATGACGCCCTTGGTTTTTTTCAGTTTGAGACAGTTTTGCTGCAAAAAGCTAAATTTCTTTATTTCGCCGATCGCTTTTGTAGGCCGATGCTTCTGTCTCTGTAATTTAAGAAAACCCGGAAGTGATATTTCGAGAGGCGCATTTTGTTTTGAGAGTATAGATCTAGACCTTCGAATTTTTTGCATCTCTTAAGATTTATTGCCCCTTTCCAGTAGAGTGTAAATATAGTAGGACAATTACTTTTATTTTATATTAAAGCTCCGATCATTCCTTTCATCGAAAGGGGGCCCAGCTAGTTTCCTCATAAAGTCAATCTTTTATTTTTCTTCATCGGCCGTTTTCTCAAAATGTGGTTTTTCTATATACTTTTCTAAATAACTCCACCACTTTTCATGAAACCTGTATGAAATTTTCACAGGATGAAGAGAAGATGGAATACTAAACATCTGATGGTTGAATTTTTTTATATATGGAATAGTTCTTTGTTGGTGGTGTTTGGAGTGTGAATTTTCACGGATTTTTGCAAACGTGAATACTACCTCAGGAAAAAATTTGTAACAATTTTTGTAATAGGTTTAGTAGAAATAAATCACAAAGATTAGTAGATCTATTATTTGCTAAGATGCATGCAGAAAATCAATAAATTTCCATAAAAATAAGTGCGGTATTAATTACGTAAGACATGTCAACAAAATCCAATATAGCCGACTTATCCATGGAAACGAAACTTTTTTTTCTCAAATTTGATTTCGGGTTTTAAGACTCCTTGCAATGCTTGTTACATGTGTGAAATTTGTAGCCCTTACCCTTAACACCATCACCGTTATCACCATCATCGTCATTGTCACCATCGTTACTATCAACTTCGTTTCTTCTACCATCGCCACTACTGTCACAGATACCAAGACCACCACAGCGACTAACGCCTCCTCCTCCTCCTCCTCCTTCTCCTCCTCCTCCTCCTCC
>NW_004798111.1:311784-318290 GCF_000002075.1 Aplysia californica | reverse complement strand
GGGTTCAATTTCATTCTCGCGATGCAGACAAATGCCAAATCAATTTTAAAGGAAATTACAGACGCGACATTACTAGCGAACACGGGAAATAAAGTTATTTTCAACTGTTCACTGGAAAATACGGTACCCTGAAGACGTTTTCATATGCGAAAAACTTACAAATTTATCGCAACCCGTGCTTGAAAAAGTCATTTCCGCAAAAATATCCTAAGTACAAAGAAAATAGTACAATGAAAGGTGCTTTCCCGGTCGCCATTAAATTACTAAAATCATGTCTCAAAGTTAGCATCATCTGAGAATTAAAACATTCAGCAAGACTTCAAACACGTATAGTAGGCCTACTGCACCACCAATACGTATAGAAGGCCCCGAAAACTAGCAGAAGTTTTACTCAAAACCTTTTCCACCACACGCGGGAAAGTCCTAATACATCTGTTAAAACAAAAACCAGCACCCCCCCCCCCCCAAAAAAAAACCCCAAAAAAACCACACAAAAAAACCAACAACAACAAACAAACAAAACCAAACAAAGAAAATAAATTCATATATTCAAAATGAGCCTTTTTATCTTTTGCAGTATAATTTCACACTTCTGTCGAAGTAAAGTAGTTGCTATAACATCTTTTATTTCAGTTATTTTTTTCTGTATATATACATTTGTTTTATCCGATTGAAGAGTGTTCTGGGTAGCTGAAATGTTAAAAACCTACCAGACACAAAATTATGTTTTATTGTTGCATTGCAGAATCATAAAAATACCCAACTTGTTTCAATGAGGGGATAGACAAAAAAAGTTGACATAATTTCTAACAAGTAACACTTTCGCCACACTAATGGGTTTTTCTTCTTCTCAAGACCTTCCAAAGGCGCCCACACCCCTTAACCCCACGACCGTTTTAATTGGAAAATCAAGCTAAATCGCTTTGCAAGTCAAAAAAGTAGATAGTTTTCAGATTTACAAAATTACACAGAAATATCATAATTAAAATACTGGTAGTGCAAGTAAACAGACTATGTTCTTCTGTCCCCGTTTATTTGTGCACCCCGCATATTTTAGTAAAATTTGATCATTCTTTGCATAATTTCTGATTAGTTTCCTTTATCATTCTTTGTTAAAATTAACAGAATCGCATAATTTCACATTGTTGGGCTCAGTTTGTATAATTTCATTTTAAAAATATGTTTTTTTGCATAAAACAACGGGGACAGGTTATTTTGGGTTGAGCGTTTTTCCTAACAAACACCGCAACATCTGACGACTGACACAAAATGATCACGCTGCCTCCCTTTAGTTTAGTTTTAAAAGAGGTTTTACGGCGCTCGCAACTGCATAGGTCATATGAGCGCCAGAAGATTAGAAGTGTTATACAAGAGAGTAAGATAGTTCACAGACAGATTGCAATAGAAATAAGAAATCAGAATCTTACCTGGGACGTACACGCCCTCGTAACTGCCTAGAAGCTTCAGTCCAGCCCATAACATACTCATATTCTACTTTTTTTTAACAATATATTTAATTTTGATTTGATATCTATTTTGTCCTTGCAAAGACTTTTCGTATGCCCCCCCCCCCCCTTTTTTTTTTAAATAAAAAAAAAGACAATAATTGATAAATACAAGTTAGTACACCATTTTTTTCGTCAGATGCTTGAAATCGCTCTTATCTCAACCAGATTGGATAGATATAGAACACTTGTTCAAGTATATTGGAGAGACAACAAACTAGTGCATGGGGGCATGGACACACTGAATAATAAAACTCCAACAAGCGCTAGAAGTTATGCATGGGCTCGACAAAAAAAAAAAAGAAGCATAGCAACAATCATGAAATTACCCATCGTAATACCGCAAGTCAACAGGCCGACCGACACAGCAAAAATGAAATTACGAGCCACGAGACACGCCAGTTCCCTAATGGGAGACGGCTGCAAGCTACCCGGTTCAGAAATAAGCCCTGGATTAAAAAGATGAAAGCCAAACACAATCATCAAATTATACCCATCGTCATAAAAACAGAAATGAATGGTGTCTCGCTACCGAGGAAAAACTCCCGCACGAGAGATTTAAAAAAAAAAAAAAAGGATTGCGTCCCCAAGCGTGGGTATGAGGCTCGAAACGGGGGAGAGCGCGCAGCTGCATTCTGGTCCAGACAGTAATATTAATAGCGAGTGCACGCTTATGCGATTTTCTTCCAACTCCGCAAGAGCCGCAGAACGGTGGCGACTGGACTAGCCAGACTACCGAATTTTGACTCCCATTCAGAGTCGTTTTTCTGGGCCACAATCGGACATACTGGTTCTAGAAGTCAATCAGACGGTGACCGCACGACAATTCGACGCCCTATTTTCATGAGAACGAGTCACAGAGACAGAGGAGAAAAAAACAATTTACCATCGACTTGCGCCTTGCGCTGCCCTTCTTTGCTTTCGCAACGGCGCGAACACACAGCTTTGACAGTGTTTGCTCAGTACTAATCGAAGCAAATCAGAGGTCTTGACACAATTTAAAAAGTTTGACAACAATGTCAATCCGACCCCACAATCTTTCCGATCCGACTAGTCGAACAAATTATGTGCTCGGTCATTACCCAGTGTGTATAAATAAAAGCGGCGGGACTCTTGGCAGAAGCCATGGTCTACAGTCTGAGTCTGCAGAAACCCGGCAATCCTCTCCCCCCCCCCCCCGAGGAACAGGCACGTACAACAGAAGGGCCTGGCCGACCACAGTTTTTTAAACTGAAACTGAAAGGATATTGAGTTTCACAACATTTATGCGTTTTCGTGATTTACATATTACGACACATTCAGCCTGAACCTATAATTACAACATTTGTCCATATTATTCTCGAAAGACCATCAGCCCGAAATATTCTGAAAAAGCTCCGCACATAATACAACAGATAGACGGTTAGGCACAAACAAATGACCTTTCAAACACAAATAGGTCATCTATTATATAATTGCGTACTTGTGGATGGTTGTTTTCTATAGCCGAAAAAACTACGGAACGTAGAACCATGAAAAAATTACTGATGGTAGTTCAAAGACCAAGCGAAGTTTCTATCAATTCAGTAAGTGCTTGTATTTACCTAAAAAAAAATAATTAGAAAATTAGAAAACACTATCGCCGTTTACGATTTTCCCGTTCGTCATTTCAATGCAGTGTTCAAGACATATTTCGTGTTCCATTGGGAAGTGTCTAGGAAGACCCCAAAAATGTTGGATTGTGATTGGCCTACTATATTTACACTCCAGGCTACTGGAATGGAGCAATAAATCTTGAGTGACGCAAAACATTAGAAGGTCTAGTAGCTCTCAAAACAGAAATTGATCATTCTCGAAGTGCTTAAAGCGGAAACGGACAAAAGTAAAAAGTTTAATTAATGGAGAAAAAGAATGCATTACTTGTGGAACGATTAAAAACAAAAAATTCTCCATTAATTTGAATTTTTTATTATGTCCGTTTCCGCTTTAAGCACTGCGAGAATTTTCATTTTCAGTTTTGAGAGTATAGATCATCCTAACACTCACCTATCAATGCCAAACATGGACCACGAACAAGATATTAGAGCAAAGAATTACAACATGTGAAATGCGATGCCTTAGAAAAGCAGTAAACAAGACAAGGCGAGACAAAATTAGAAACTCTGTAATCCGAGAAATGGTGGGCACAAATGATGTCATGCATTACATCCAACACCAAAGAATCAAATGGTTCGGACATCTCCTACGATTACCAGCACACAGTTTTTTGTGGGGGTTTTTAGTAGAGGTTTTATGGCACTCGCAACTGCATATGGTCATATGAGCGCCAGAAGATTAGAGGTGTTACAAGAGAGTAACAAACATAAAAAAGAAGAAGGGGAGATAAGGACGATAGATCTTTGATAGGAAAGAAGAAGCAAACCACACCAGAGCACCCGCCAACCACCCACCCAACACACCGAGCAGCACAACGTGCCTACATCAAAAAAGTCGATGGCAACAAGTCTAGAGGGCGACCGAGAAAGGCCTGGATAGATGGAGTCAGAGAAACATTAACCACCCACGGTATCCCAGTGACCCAAGCTCTCCAGCTGGCGACAGAGAGACGTCTCTTTCTTCCCGCGACACCCAAAACGGTATAAGCGGCGGATAAAAAAGTAAAAGTAAGTCAAGATCTAGACCTAATTTTTTGCATCTCTAAAGAAAATATTGCTCCATTCCAGTAGAGTGTAGAATCTAAATATAGTAGGCCAATCACAATCCAACATTTTTGGGGACTACCTGGACACCATGACTACGTAGTCCCCAATTGGGTTCTACCTAGACACTTCCTTCCATGATATAAAAATTTCTCCTCCGATGGAAATAAACATATCTTCTTTGGGCGCCTACAGTTGAAATGTTGCGGAACGCTTACAGAGAGTTACTTTTCTGTGGTAGTTAAGACTTAGAAGATATCTCTGTGTGATAGATCTAGGTCTAGATCTAGATATACTATGCCACCAAACGGCAGGCTGATTATGATCGGCACCTGTGGTGTGGTTAAGTCTGAGATGAGATTTTAAATTAGAGGCTGTGCTGTGGCCCTGTGGCTAAGAGAAAAGACAGTATATCAGGTGCCTGTGTGTGCGTGTGTGTGTGTGTGTGTGTGTGTGTGTGTGTGTGTGTGTGTGTGTGTGTGTGTGTGTGTGTGTGTGTGTGTGTGTGTGTGTGTGTGTGTGTGTGTGTGTGTGTGTGTGTGTGTGTGTGTGTGTGTGTGTGTGTGTGTGTGTGTGTGTGTGTGTGTGTGTGTGTGTGTGTTAGATCAAGATCTACATCTAGATCTATCTAGATCTAGATGAGAATAAAATCACGATGCCACCCAAACGGCGAGCCATTGGACGAATGACACCCGCGGTTAAGAAACGAAGGCAGAGTAGATCTAGATCTAGATCAGGTGAGAACACTGAAAACACAGAGGGAGAAGAAGAACATGCGTCTTCACTTACATGGTGACTTTGAAGAAGCCTCATTCTCCAAATTATTATTGGAAATTGGAAACAGATGCAAATCAGTAGTTGTCGAACCAGACATAATCAGTGTACTCGAACTTGGAAAAGTTGCTTCTTCTATTGAAGACCTCACCAACCAGGTTTTTCCCGATTTCGCAGACAATTTGGAAAATGTGCAATGTCTGCCAGAAAGGGCCATACTAGCTCCTTTAAATGAAACAGTCTTAAAAATTAACAACAAACTCATTGACATGATGTCATCTACACCCAAAGTCTATCAGTCTATAAATACTGCACTCAACGAGGACGATGCAACCCCACTATCCTGTGGAATTCCTGAACTCCATTGAACTGGTCGGCTTTCCACTCCATGTCCTGAAATTAAAGACTGGTATGCCCGTAATGGTCCTCCACTCTCTTAACCCACCAAAATTAATGAATGGTACAAGATGTGTTGAAACACAAACCATGCCAAACGTAGTCGTGGTTGACATTTTTTCTGGTCCCTACAAGAATGAAAAACACTGGATTCCTCGAATTATACCGCAACAAACAGACAGTGGACTACCTTTTATATTCCAACGAAAATAATTTCCCCTCAGACCATACTTTGCCATTACATTTGATAAAGCTCAGAGACAGTCTCTTCGTACAGTAGGCCTAGATCTCACATGCACAGTATTTTCACATGGAATGTTGTATGTAGCCATGTTCCGAACTGGAGATAAGATGCTGTTCACATATTGGCACCCAATAGTCAAACCAGGAATGTTGTATACTATCCAGAGGTTTTGGACGATATACATCAGTCTTAGATGGGTTTCACTTTTGACCAAAAAATTGTTTCAGGTATAGAATAGAAGAACAATCCTGTTTTAATATAATAACTGTTTAAATTACTGGAGTATTGACATTTTTATTTACATAGTAACACTAATTTGTGTCTAGAAAACATTATTTTCCTGTTTATAGAACGGGCACGCATGCTAGCATAATATAATTGCCGAAGATTAGTAACATAAAAACAGAAGATGAAGCAGAGATAGGGACGATGATGTTTGATAATAAAAATAAAGAAGGAGCAAACCACATCAGGGAAACCACCAATCACCCATGAAAAAGCTGCAACTTTGTTACTGTAAAGCTGGTTTTATTTAGTTTAACTAAGCGTTTTAAGGCACTTAAACGCAATTAGGCCATATAGGTGTCGAAGATTAGAAGTGTTACAAGAGAGTAACAAACACAGAAAAGGAGGAGAGACAAGGACAACAGATGTTTGAAAGGAAAGAAGGAAAAAAACCACATTAGAGCACCCGCCAAACACCCAATAGCTTTTTTGCCTAGCAACCTATTCTTCTATGCCTCTGAAGATACCACAACTGGCCCTTGGAGAGAAAAATAAGGAAGCAAGCCGCCTGCGGTGGATGGAAATTACGTCGCCAAATACAGACGTTATGACCTGTTTCCTGTTCACAGAGCAGTCTTCTTTCGTAAGTGTGTGTGTGTGTGTGTGTGTGTGTGTGTGTGTGTG
>NW_004798111.1:306247-307678 GCF_000002075.1 Aplysia californica | reverse complement strand
TGCGCAACTTGCACACGGGCCCTCCGATATTTTTCGCCCTTGTCCGAGAAGGCTAGGTGTAGATCTTTCCTACCAGAAGATCAGGGGTGTGGCAAAAAGACA
This sequence comes from Aplysia californica, assembly GCF_000002075.1. Lineage (NCBI taxonomy): Eukaryota > Metazoa > Mollusca > Gastropoda > Aplysiida > Aplysiidae > Aplysia > Aplysia californica. The sequence continues at coordinate 307,576 of NW_004798111.1, read as the reverse complement.
GCAGTAAGGAGGAGCCAAGGAGTAGTAGTAGAAAGGCTGCAGAAAGAGTCAGGAGCCCAGAGGAGGGGGCAAAGGAGGTGAGGGGGTGGCGGCAGAAAGTGGAAATGAAAGCAGACAACAAAACATTGCTAGAAAGCAGGAAAGGAGGTGAAAGGAGACAATTTTAGAGAAGAACATTTTTTGGTCCCTACCCGGATTCGAACCCGGGACCTTTGAATGAGAGGTCAACACCTTAACCTCTAGGCCACGAGAGCCCCAGCCCTTGGGTTTGTGTGTACGCGTATACGTTTATACGGGCTTGCGCACGTGTGCGTGCGTGCGTGCCTGCGTGCATGCGTGCGTGCGTGCGTGCATGCGTGCGTGTGTGTGTGTACGTGTGTGTGCGCGCGCGCGCGTGTGTCGCGCGATAGCAAGTGCTAGTGCTTGAACGTGGTGATCTACCCACGCATACACTAGCGAAGGAACGATCTAGCAAGAGCATGAGTGTTTGTAAGCACTAGTAAAATAGCGAACAAGGACAAGGATCGAAAGGGGGGGGGGGGGGCAACGATGCAATATGAACCTTCCACTTCCAGGAAGAGAGTATTTCATTTCGCAGGCTCACAGAGCATTCCACATCGCTAATGAACAAACACGTTCTATTGATAAGATTGTTTACCTTACAAACTGGGGGTACACAGATGGGATACGTGCTCATGCATGATTCCCCTTTCAGGCTTTGCACTCTTTTTGTTTGTCTGCGGGTTTGTTTATTCTCTCTCTCTCTCTCTCTCTCTCTCTCTCTCTCTCTCTCTCTCTCTCTCTCCATCTTTTTCTCTATTCATACATCTATCCATCTGCCCATTCATCCTTCCTTCCATCCATCATTCCACTCATTCACCCTTCCATACATTATTCCATCCATCCATCAATCTATATATTATCTATATATCTGTCAATCTAGCTGCATGCATCAAACAATCAACAAACACACAAGAAATTAGTTTCTTTTTAATTAACGAATGCAAACAGCGCACACCCAAAGCGTGGACCCTGACATGAGAATTCAACCACAAGAGTTCTGAGCAAAGAGAAGCAAATCGATATGATAACAGTTATTTAATACTGGTGGAAAGCAAAACCAACATACTGAAACTGTTAAGGCTGGTAAACATTAGGAGTGAGAGAGAAAGACAAGAAAAAGGAGCGACCATTGCCTTCCCACAACTACCCGAGCACAGAAGGCCGAGAGAGAGGTTTTTTTTAAATATAGGTTTTACGGCGCTCGCAACTGCATAAGGTCATATGAGCGCCAGAAGATTAGAGGAGTTACAAGAGAGTAGCAAACAT
>NW_004798111.1:295276-305019 GCF_000002075.1 Aplysia californica | reverse complement strand
CTATGTGTAGATCTTTCCTACCAGAAGATCAGGGGTGTGGCAGAAAGACAGCTGTAAGAAGGAGTCAAGGAGTAGCAGCAGAAAGGCCGCAGAAAGAGCCAGGAGCCCAGAGGAGGGGGCAAAGGAGGAGAGGGGGCGGGGGCAGAAAGAGGAGACGAAAGCAGACGATAGAACACTGGTAAAGAGCAGGAAAGGGCGTGAAAAGAGACAATTTTAGAGAAGAAAATATTTCGGTCGCCACCCGGATCCGAACCCGGGACCTTTGAATGAGAGGCCAACACTTTAACCTCTAGGCCACGAGAGTCCCCTTTTGTGTTTAGTTATAGTAAGAGTTTTACGCCACTCGCAGCACAAATAACTGACATAAGGGCAAACGATGAGTTTAATTTTAGTAAGATTTTACGGCATCAGTAAGATCAAAGGTGTTACAAGAGAGTAACAAACACACAAAAAAGGAGGGAAGATAGAGATGGTAAGATTTTTTATAGGAAAGAAGGAGTAAACCCCATCAGGAGCACCCGCCAACCACCCAGAAAACGATGAGTAGTATTACAACAGACGATTCTGAGAAAAGAAGAACGAGCGATGTGTTTTATGTTTGTGTTTAAAGAAAGAGTTTTGCAGCACTTGCAACACAATAAGGTCATATAAATGCCGAAGATGGGAGGTGTTACAAGAGAGTAACACACAGAAAAAGGAAGAGAGATAAGGACTGTATAGATGTTTGACATGAAGGAAGGAGCAAACCACACCAGAGCAACCGCCAACCATCCATGGGGAGATATAAGGACGATATCATGCTTCGATATCTGTATCTTTGAGACGCTGTTTTATAGAGCATGTCAGTACTGCACTGCATGTACTGCATTGTGCAGGATGACAGGAGCAAGAACAATACTCTCTGAAGTTTAGATATCTTTGGCTATATTGTTCTCAAAACGTCCCACCCAGCTGCCGATACACTTAAAGCAAACTAATTACATCTTATTTTCCTGGAAAAGAGAGTTTCTCTTGGATTTAACATTGTCTCGAGTGTCTATAATTTTATAGAAAGATTTGTGGCAACATTAGAAACTAGGGTAGAAAATGCCGTTTATCTTGCTTCAAATCAGGAAACTTACTGTTCAAATTTCCTACTCGTATTTCTTTTGGAATCTATTGGATAAACCTACGCCTCTCTGTGCTCCAACAAAAGTTATGTTTTAGTAGATACGCTGATGGCTCCAATAAATAAAACAGTTGGCGGTCTTGCCAATTTTTCCACTAGTCACGCCACTGGACATACGAAAGTCCGTCGAGCCACCAGCGAGCAAGCTGCTAGCTACGCGCCTGCTGCCCATAAGCGACGATGCTTTTGGTTTGAACACCTGAGCTGTCCAATCTCCTCTGCGGTGCTAGTAGCGAGCTGAGAGGCTCGGTTCGGTCAGTAGCTAGGCGATCAGTAGCTTTTGGTCTGGACGCACACTAAACCACACCAAAGCACACACCTGCAACCTACAAAGCAAGATGTACAGGCAGATGAATGAGGAATACTAATGAGGTAGAAATTACCAGTGGCACCTCCAACCATCCGCTTCTTTGTTCGTACGTTGGCACCTCCAACCACCCGCTTTTTTTATCGTTTGTTTGTTTGAATAAATAGAATAACATCGAAGCACTGATGGTCAATATGTGCAGCGAGAAAGTAAGATAGACAGGCAGAAACAAACAGAGGGAAAGTGTACGAGTAGAGGGTTTACCTGTGGCGCCCTCTAACCACTCACAACCAACCGCATAAAGAAGCAGAAGGGGAATAAAAGAGAAGAATTAGATTATTTCGAGTAAACAGAAGTAAATCGACACGACAATGGTCATTCAATGCTGGTAAAAAGACAGACAGACAGACAGACAGACAGACAGACAGACAGACAGACAGACAGACAGATAGACAAACAGACAGACAGACAGACAGACAGAAACAACAGAGGAAGAGAAAAGAAATATAGGACCTAAACATATGGACAGGTAGAAGGGCGCACAGACTCGTGGAAGTATAGATGGACTGAACGATTGATATGATTTAATTCAAACATTGGCGAAGGACTCTCTCTCTCTCTCTCTCTCTCTCTCTCTCTCTCTCTCTCTCTCTCTCTCTCTCTCTCTCTCTCTCTCTCTCTCTCTCTCTCTCTCTCTCTCTCTCTCTCTCTCTCTCTCTCTCTCTCTCTCTCTCTCTCTCTGTGTGTGTGTGTGTGTGAGTCTGTCTGACTGACTGTTATCTGTTAAGGGGAGGAGCTACATTATGTGAAAGCCATCTCGCTTACTAGAGGATCAAATGTTACCAAATTTCAAACAGATAACAAGCATAGTAAAGGGTCTTAAAATCCGAAATCAAATTTGATTTTTTAAAGTTTCGTTTCCATGGATACAGCGGCCATATTGGATTTTGTTGACATGTCTTACGTAATTAATAATGTACTAATTTTTCATGGAAATAACTTGGGTTTTTTTTCATGCATCTTAGCCAACAACAGATTTACAAATCTGTGTGACGAATTTTTCCTAAACGTACTAGAAATATTTTTACGAATTTTTTCCCAGAGGTAGCATTCACGTTTGCAAAAAAATCCGTGAAATCCACACTCTAAACACCACCATAGAGTTATCTCCTTTTATACTAGAGTCCGTACGAGGTCACGTGACACGGAAACGTTTGAGTTTGTAGGCGGCCATTTTTCAGTGGGCGAAAACTTTTGTTTACATGTGAGTGGGCGTGTCTCTGCTCTTACGTGTTTTATTTGATTCTAACGTTATGTTTTAATCCAAAGCGATTCTCTTAAAAGTGCAAGCATATGAAACCTCTAGATCTAGATCTAGATCTAGTCCCTTTCTGGATTAACGTCTTATTGGGTCCAATCGAGTATACGTTATATACACAGCCGCTTGGAGCTGTGACTAGAAAGTACAGTTGAGTATGAATTATCACATGTACGCAGATAATAAACAGTTGTATAAATCTGTTCCACCACTAGATCTAGATGTTAAAACCTCCCCTGCCACCATGGGTATGTGCATTGATGATGTCAAGAACTGGATGATTGATAATACGCTCCAGCTTAATGAAAATAATACTGAAACTCGTTTATGTAACCCAAAGAAAAGCCAAATCCCCATAGATCTAGACGTCGAGATCTAGATGTAGATATCTAGATCTAGATCATGTTTGTACGATGTGTAAGCGTATGCGTGTGATGTGTGCGTGTGAGTGTGTGCGTGTGTGTGTGTGTGTGTGTGTGTGTGTGTGTGTGTGTGTGTGTGTGTGTGAATATTGCTCATACATGCATTTATGTAAAGCACATAGAGCTGTGTTCGTGGGCGCTATAGATATGATCTGCATTATTATTATTATATTGTTATTATTATTGTTGTTGTTGTTATTATTATTGTTGTTATTATTATTATTATTGTTGTTGCTGTTATTATTATTGTTATTATTATTGTTGTTGTTGTTGTTATTATTATTGTTGTTATTATTGTTGTTATTATTATTATTGTTGTTGTTGTTATTATTATTATTATTATTATTATTAACTGCTGCATTTATTAGTGTACTAACAGAGCCTCCAAAGGAACCCCTCTTTCATTTCATTGGTAAGAGTAAGAATAAGATTGATAAGAATTTAGACAGATTAGATCTAGATCTAGACCCAGATCTCCGTTTTGAAGAAAATATTCGAAGAGATTAAGAGTCTGGTCTGATCAGTGCCTACCTTTCAGTTAATTGATATCAGATGTAACCACTGCAATTTTGCCTCTTCTTTGTGTTTAATTACTTACTTAAACATCACAAAATCCAAGCTAGATTTACTAATCTGAGGTACCAATTTCACTCACTTAACTCACTGACTTAAATAGATCTATATATATTATATTTATATGTATTATATTTATATTATACTGATATATTTATATATATATAAAACATAGTAATATAACAGCATCATCAATCCTAATTATTTTTATGGGAAAATGATGGATGGGAGTAGCGAAAGATAGGCTTGTGTCTAAAATGTATGAAGTAGTGTATAGGATAGATATCTAAGTTTATTGGTGACAAAGGAAACCATAGCCAGATTGCGTTTGGTGCTGAGCTTGCTATATATGCACAGCATAATATCAGTCATCACTACACTGTGTAGACAAACAATTGTCCAGGCTACAAAACAACGTTAAGTTCCCTTTTTTATCTTTAGTGAGTCCAGAGCTGTCTCAGTTGTTTTACTAATGCCCCAAATTAGATTTACTTAAAACAGCAATAAAAGGAACTTTAGTTTAAATGCTGTAGATCGTCTACTTTAGTTCTTTAAAAAAAAAGTTTAATACCGACATAAAGAAACACTAGATCTACTTGTTTGGTACATGTATAATAAAAAAAATAAGTGAACATAAGAATGAAAAATACAGTATCCTGTTCAAATGTCACTAGGGAAAGTTTTATGCTTTATGAAGACCTTCAGTGCCTTCCTACACCTAATGGAAGAAAAACTTGAATTTTTTTCTATGACTCATCTTGGTTTAATTTAAAGCCAAACTGTTTTTTTTTTTTTTGGGGGGGGGGGTATTGAGATTCTGGAGGAGAGAAAGGGTGGGGTGATTGGGGGGTTCCCATGATACCACATCTTAATTCATACTTCTTTTTATAAGTTCGATAGGCCCTATACGCTTTGATTCAGTCAATAAGAAATAAACCACTTCGTAGATATAGCGCTGATGAAGAAATAACGTTTTTTTGGGGGGTTCCATTTTTAAGCCTATATCTCTATCTCTATCTATTTAATAATACATTTGTTTGTAGATCTAGTAGTAAAAAGAACGCTGTATTATTGCTATTTAGTAACTTATATAGTACGCCACGGCGCCCACGTAAAAAAAAAAGAAATTTAACAAGGATCAAGCCGATCTCCTATCGCGTATGAGGGAGAGAAAACATGCCTGGCCCATTGCTTTAGCTTGAATTCCTTCACACAACTCGCCCACCGAAACATGGCGGACGCCGCTGTTAAATGTGGCCATCGCGCAGCAAGGCGAGAGAGGGGCGTACGGTATCTAGTGACTATAGTGTACATCTATGAACACCACCAACAAATAACTAATCCATATTTCTAAAAGTCATCACACAAATTCTTTAGCATTACATCTTTTCTTCATTCTGTGAAAATTGCATGAAGATTGGATAAAAATTGGTGGAGTTCTTCACACAAAAAAAGAGAAAACAAGCGATAAATAAAAATAAAAGATTGTCTTTGTGAGGAAAAGGTGGTGACAAACATGTCCGGTATGAGAAGAAATAAGGCTTTAGAAGGTTCTTATGTGAAGAAATAGTTGTAAGAGAGGTTGGAAAAGCTAAAAATGTCTACAACTTAAAATTCATAGTTTTGAGCAGAATCGGGACTTCCAGGGCGTACAACAAATACAATGTATACCATATTAATGTATGTCCATCTCAATTTTTCAGGTCGCCGTCAAGACCAACCGCCCACAGATGTAAAAAAACGAAGAGGGCATGCTATAAACCCCCAAACAGAAAGATAAAACAGAAGATTAGCCTTAGTCCTCAGAATTCTGGGATGCTATGGTAACAATTGTCAGGTGGGGTGAGAGAGAGAGAGAGAGAGAGAGAGAGAGAGAGAGAAAGAGACAGACAGACAGACAGACAGACAGACAGACAGAGAAAAATACTCCCAGGGGAAACAACTCCTGACAATCAATAACCTGCCAAACACTCAGAGAGGCGTTACTTCCCATTTGTGTTGAAAACTAAAACCAACAAAAACACCGAAGTTTTGTGTCAGAGATTAAAAATGTTCAGATACATGGACTGGCATCGTCTGCCAGCCATGCATATGTGAGGCATCATGGTGAAATCAGACGCTTGTCAAAATAACGGGATGAAAAAACATTTTTCAACAGCTTTAAGTGATTTTCATCATTTTTTTTTTTTAATTTCGGCCTTTACAGCACTCGCAACACAAAATATACATTTAAGTGCCGAAAATTAAAGGTGTTACTTGAGAGAAACATGCAAAGAAACGGAGGAGAGATAAGGACGATAAATGTTTTATAGGAACAACACCAGAGCGCCCACCAACCACTCACTTGAACATTTATGGTGACATCAAACAAAGAGAAATACTCACGAACTCAATGACTTTGATGAACCCGATGGGCTCTTTAAGCGGTGAGATGCTGAAAGAAGCTTGAATCTGCAAGAGAAAATTAAAGATGAATAAGGATAAAACTCATCTTGAAAAAGTAGGCTACAAACTAAACAGAAAAGTCACTCATACTCTATAATGTTCCTTTGTATGAGTGATGATGTAGCTGAGTTGAAACACGGAAAATCAGTATGATAATGGCCACATTTCCCCATGAACAGACTGGCATTATAATACAAGGAACAATAAGAAAAACAAGAGAAGGCAAGACCACAGCAGCCATCCTCCAACAGTTCTGTTTGACGCAACAGGCAATACATTAATAAAACCAATCATTAAATAATGCAATTAACAAGAATTACCAAAAAATATTGGATTAGGTGCTTTCGGCTTTGAACATGGTGGCCACACAAGTAAATCTTTGAAAGGCATATGTGAGGCGTGCTGACAAAATGAGTTACTTCTTGCACTCCAAGAATGGAGATATAGGCCGAAAATCAACGCTAGAGTCAGATTTATACAATTTCAATTGATCCTATTTTGTTCAAGTCTACCGTGTCTTTTATTATTTCGGACTTACAAGTTGTACAAACACCACCCATAAAGTTTATGTATCAGTTTCCATACGGCTAAAATCCGACAAGTAACTCATTTTGTCAGCACACCTCACATATGTTGACAAGATCAAGACAGAACTACGTTGTTGTAAGCAACAAAGAATTGGACAAATTTGAATGTACAATGTAATATTTTTTATTAGAATGTGTACCCTATAAGGACAGGCAGTACATTTTTCTGAAATCAAGAGTAGAGAATAGAACTAACAAAAATTTTTAAGTACATATAAATGTGTCACAACGCGGTGGAATCGGGCACTTGTCAATTTTTGGGCATGTTGAGTTATTGGTATCGTCTTAAAGATTGTTAGTTTGTTTTGCTTTTATTACTATCTTTCTTAAATAAAAGTCGAGACATTTGCCATTGAAGGAAGTGGGGTTGCCTGGTTACAGTGGAAAAATTAGCGAATCCCTGAAAACTGAAAATTTACATTATTTGTGCCTTTAAGCAACATTTTTCAGTAAAATCCAGACAGAAATATGTTTTTGAACAGACAAAAAGGTGATGAGACAAAAAAAATTGGATAAAAATTGCCTAACCTGCAAAAAAAAAGAAGCCCTTTTTTCGATTTCATAATTTTGACGAGCTCCTGATTTTACCGTGATGCCTCACAAAATTATTAACTGAAAACCATAGAAACACATAAGAAAATATTTTAAAATTGTTTTCAAGGCTAGAAAGGGTCCACACGACTCAGAAAAAAAGAGGATACTGCTGTTGTTATAACAGATGTCATGACTGCTGCAAGGTTACCTCCAATGCCACATTAGCCACTACTATGCTAATACTACTACCACTACTAGTGACTACAGTGATATCAATACTATTATTACTACTACTACAAGTATCAGTCCCACAACCATCATTCTCTTTCTGTCCTTACATCCACTACCGTGGATACAAACGGTAAAATGAGTCCCTTTAATCAGGGTGACAGCTGAATCCAGTAGGTAACATCTGCTGGACTCTTTATTAATAAGGGAAACCATTTTGCATTTGCCAGGCCCCCTGGGGCATAGAGGTAGAAGAGAAAATTTAAAATTTAACCATATTTAATATAAATAAATATATAAGTACTGTGTATACAGTTTAAATATCAATCGCATTAAACTCAAATTAGAACGAAATTTCAATTGAGCCCCTTTCCCATATTACTACTTACTCTTGATTATCAAGCAACCAGCGACAAAGGGTGTGACATTTTTATCCTGATATACTGACAACAGCATCTTTGCTAAAACACCATAGAATGTGGTGCTCCATGAACATGGTCACAGACAAACAAACAAAAAAATCAACAATTATCAGTGAATGCCCCAAATTTCCCTAACGCAAAGGCAATCACACAGTATATCGTAATATATGCGAGAATGCTATTCTTGCCCGAGGATGACAATCGACAAAAAATATGTGGATACACAATGCACCTGTAATTTTATGTGACCTCCTTCATTAATTCAGGACTATGCTTGCTTTTTTTTCCTTTTTTTTGGGGGGGGGGGGAGGGGGGACCCATTTATTATTACTAACTTTTACTGCAAGGTAAGGACTAGGTAATGATGCAGGGAGCACACCAGGATTGTACACAGCTGTGTGATGTGACACTACCCAGAATAATTTATATGGCAGAACTGAGAATGTACAACATTGTTTTCATCCTGAAGTGGGTACATAATTATTCATCATATTATTATAATGTGTATTAGGCACCCTTAATAAATGTACATTCTAGCACTAGTAGTACAAATGTTAAAGACCTTTTTGAGACAATGAAGCGGTTCTTATTCAGCTAAATGACTTAAATATTAGTCTGGCAACAAAAACGAGCAACACTGAAGATGCATTCATAATGAACAGCAATGGTTTTTAAAAAACCCAAAAAATTACACATAGAATCAGAGCGCTTGAACACAGTAGAATAAATCAACATGCATTATGAAACAGATTTGTATCAAATATACACTGCATAAATTTAGCACTGCTGACGGATCTGTGGATCCTGTCCTGCAGTACACTCATTCTCTTTTCATTGTGTGATTTCTTCTCTTCTTCTTCTTGTGTTCCCCTGCTAGATATCAGGGGCAGTCGACTGCTGGTTCTTCAACCTGCAGTGTTACTAATTGTTACGTATGCAACCGTTTTCCAACTTAGTAGGGCCCCTAGTCTTCAGGTAGCCACCTTTCCATTTCGAAGGCACTCAATCGTTTTATACTGACTAGAGTATTTTCAGCTTTGGTAGGAATAAATTTTGAATTTTGCCTGGGTGGTAGCCGAAGCCTACTCTTATCGATTTTGGACCACAAAGAGATCTAAAAACATGCGCAACTTGCACAGAGGTGCTCCAAGATTTTTCGCCCTTATCCGAGAAAGCTAGGTGTAAATCTGACCTACCATAAGATCAGGGGTGTGGCTGAAAGACTGTAGACAGCAATAAGAAGGAGCCAAGGAGTAGCAGAAAGAATCAGGAGCCCAGAAAAGAGTCAGGAGCCCAGAAGAGGAAGCGAAGGAGGAGAAGGGGTGGGGGCGGAAAGTGGATACGAAAGCAGACAACAGAACATAGTTAGAGAGCAGGAAAGGATGTGAAAAGAGTAATAGTGACAACAGTAAGAATTAGGAAAGAAAAAGCAGTAGTTCCCAGTTGTAGATCAGGCACAGTTATGAGCGCGACATGATGAATCAGCCCATTTACAAAATCTACTGCGCATGAACGAGAAATGTCCCCCCTTTGGGAATGGCCTAAAGACACTACAGTCAGTGGCACTGCCCCGGGGGATGGAAAGAAAAAGCAGCTGTTCCTTGTTGCAGTTAAGGCACAGTTATGAGCATGACATTGATAAATCAGCCCATTTACAATTCTACTGTGCATAAGAACATGTTAGTGTCCCCCTTTTGGGAATGGCCTGGAGACACTTCAGTCAGTAGCACACTGCCCCG
>NW_004798111.1:275298-295176 GCF_000002075.1 Aplysia californica | reverse complement strand
GGGGGGTTAAAAACAATTAATTGCATCTCCATTTTCCAAAAGAGATCAAGGAAAAATCAGCATTAAAAACTTTGAAACAGTGAACATACATGGGTCAAACAGCTGTAGCTTGAGGTAGGAAAAATAGTTTTTTTAAAAACACAAAAAAAACATCTTAACCTTTACAGACACAATTTTTGAGTAACAAATTAGAAGCAGAACAAAATTATGACTTTTCTGTCATCTGCTGGCCTTTTTGGTGCATACACACATAAGCAATAAAAATGCAAAATGCTATTTTTTTTAAAATACCAAAACAGATTAAACGTTTCAAACAAGCAAAAAAAAATGTCAGTTTAGAAAATGTAATAATGATAATCATTGCATTAATTCGGCGCATATCCACGCCCTACAGCATGCACTGTGTGCTTTACAATCATTATTACTTCTGCAGACCCAAGAACACTCAGAAACATTCTTGGCTTCCAGGGAAGCATACAGTACAAAAGCAGCGGATCACACGTGCTACAAAACTAACAAATTGACAAGATCTTTCACTGTCTGTCTATAGACGGGTACTCATTGCCACCAGGGTCAAGCAAGGAAAATTTGTGTAAGTAAAGTGCCTGTCCCAAAGACACAACATCGGGCCCCTGACAGGATTCAAACCCACAACTGTGAGTCCAAGAGCCCACTAGGCCACCGACCCCATGGGCACTATGTGCACCTAACAACTGGGTTTTTTTTGTTTTAGTAAGAGTTTTACAGAACTTGCAACACAATAAGGTCATAAAAGTGCTGAAGATTAGACTTAAAGAGGTGTTACAAGTCAAGAGAGTAACAAACAAAAAAGGAGAGATTTAAGGATGACAGATGTTTGACCACCCACTGACTCTTTTTTAGGGCTAAATACAAACAAAATCAAAGATCAGTTGAGCCCTTTCCCACCTTGCAATAGGCGTTCATCGTACATGTATTTGCTTTATCAACCTCATTCCAAAAGTAATTGACATTATTATTTAACTATCAATTGTAGAAACTGTGTAAGTTATGAGCAGGAATAGAGAAGAACTTTGTAATGAAACTACTGGGATGACCTCTCTGACAATGACAAACAACTAGCTCAGAATGTGTCATCAGCTCCACTCAGAGCCAACCAAGATTCAGACACTCTATGCCAGGGGTCAGGAACCTCCAGCCTTTGGACTGGATCTGTATGATCTGTCCCAATGAGAGTTTCAGTTCAGCCTAATGTCCCTCTACTTATTCAATAAAATGGTTTTTACCGCGCCTGTCCTATACATTGTCTCATGTGTTGGAAAAAGAAACACTGCCCGACTGGAGTCCAAGGTACACTTCAGAGATGAGATGCAAACATCTTTATTAATGGATTTTCCTACATCACTAATAGTTCGTCTGAAAAGTTTGATTCCTCAAAATTTGAGTTGGTTTTCAGATTCTGTGACACAGCAACCAAATTTAGAAATACATGTAAATGACTAGGGGCTAAGACAGTGTTATTCAGTGTCGAAAAGAATAGCTCGTCATAAATGATTTATTCAATGTCAGGTACTTTATGTACTATGTAAGTTATATACAGAGAACACTGTCACAAAGAAAACAGTAAGAAGTACAAACAAATATCAATAAAATCTCAAACTGATGATTGAAATGAGACACAGAGACAGTAGACAATGTTTTGGCTAATGGTAATGAAATGAAAGCACCATTTCATTTACATGGTGTCAGCCACTGAAAATCAAATTCAATTACAGAATGCAAAAATGTTTTATTACTGTCATTATCAATCATACAATATAGTCTCCGCCTAAACGCACAAGGGGGGTCCTTAGCGTGTTTATACGGAGCGTGCGTTTACATGAACCCTTGCAAGGGGAGGAAGGGACGCAGTCATCTCAATTCCTTATTACTCTAGTGACCTCCCTTAGAGAGAGGGGATCATTTTGGCAGAATAATAATATGTCACGACACGTGAAGGATTCCCCGACTGGGTTTAAGAATACAAAGGCGTTGAATGGGGGGGGGGGGGGGAGACAGACTCAATGTAATGACAATGCACGTCGGGAACAGATAGCCTAAAAGGAAACTGTTGGTGATAGTCATAGTCATAGAGACGACGGACCAGCCACGTGGCTTTCCAAGCGACCACCCCCGACCGTAATTTCATGCAGAATCTCCTCTACATTCAGAGGAAACATTTCTCTAGTGATTTGTTGAACAAAGAACGTTCTTTGAGCGCTGCTGGTTAGGCTTATTTGGCTAATCTAATCTTTAATCCTGTAGTGGCCTGTCTTGTTCCGCGCACTCATTTGACTTCATGCAGTTGCAAGCACTGTAAAACACATGCCCAAACAAAGCAAAAAAGCATTTTCTTCCTATACTTTCTCCTTCTGTCGGCATTATTAGCTTTCATCTTCTCCTCTCTGTAGAGTGCTTCTCATCCTTTCACTGTAGTTTTATTCAATTCTTCTTTCACTGCCTTGCATCAGTGTGCTTCCTGTCTCACCTTGGTGACTTTCTCTTTCGTCTTTCGCCACTTACTCCATTTTCTCGGTCTGATTCTGGTTATACATTCTTCCCTTTACTCTAGCCTTTCCCCAGTCAAGGACACATAATATAGCTACCACATGACGAACGCATTATGCTACTTGTATTTATGCATTGACTTTAATCATTCTAATTTAGCCGCGGGCCCGACGTTGTGTCCTTGGGAAAGGCACTTTACACAAATTTTCCTCACTTCACCCAGGTGGGAATGGGTACCCGCCATAGACAGCGAAAGATCTTGTCAGTATGTTAGTGTTTTAGCGCCTATAAATGGCCGCTTGCACTGTATGCTTCCCAGGAAGTTGAGGTTGTTTCAGGATGCTCTCATGCCTGCTAGGGTAATACTATAGATTGTGAAGGGCATAGAGCTTGCTGTTGAGCGGAGATTTACGCTCTACAAATACTATCTATCATTATCATTATTATAATTTTGCTTTGCTTTTTACTGGATGTTACATTTTTCTAAACTTCTAAACTCACATCTATTTTTCCCCATCTGATTAGCTAGGACTAAAAATTCTGTAACGTGGCGTAAGTTATGGGAAACTAAACCAGCTGAATTCAGTAACACACACAGCTTTCAATTGACATCTTACATAATCGTCAATACAGCTTTACGAGGGCTGTAGACTGAAATGACATCTGCAAAAACTGTCTTAAGAAACTTCAGAGCCTTAGAGTTCAGATATCAGAAGCATTTTTTCCCCATGATTCTAGAAAAATGTGGCTATGATATACTCATTTAATTACTTAATCTCCTTCGTAAATTGAGAACACCAAAACTTTTTTTTTTTGGTGAGTGTTTGACAGTGCTCGCAACTAAATAAGGTCGTATCAGCGCGCGGCACACATTTTTCAGTTGGTAGGCTATTTTGAGTTTTGCCCGGGTGGCGGCCTAAGCCTACGTGCGCAACTTGCACACAGGACCTCGGAGATTTTTCGCCCTTGTCCGAGAAGGCTAGGTGTAGATCTTTCCTACCAGAAGATCAGGGGAGTGGCTGAAAGGCAGCAATAACTTGAGTAAGACGGAGCCAAGGAGTAGCAGTAGAAAGGCTGCAGAAAAAGTCAGGAGCCCAGAGGAGGGGGCACAGGAAGTGAGGGGTTGGGGGCAGAAAGTGGAGACAAAAGCAGACTATAGAACATTGCTAGAGAGCAGGGAAGGAGGTGAAAGGAGGCAATTTTAGAGAAGAAAATTTTTCGGTCGCTACCCGGATTCGAACCCGGGACCTTTGAATGAGAGGCAAACACCTTAACCTCTAGGCCACGAGAGCCCCCCCCCCCCCCCCAAACAAAAATATAATAGAGCTCTGTGACATACAGCTGAGGAGATAATAGGCTGATCACCACTTCTTAGGCCTCAAGCTTGAAAAATCATAATATTTGATCCTAAAATGATCAGACTAAATGATATCACGTCATAGCGAATAATTTAAAATAGAATCTTGTGGTGTGTACATTCAAAATGGAAAGTGATAGCCCGTTCAGTCACGTACGGTTGCGAATGCATGTCTATGTGTGATCAAATTTCTACTTTAAGTTAGCTCTAAATTTAAAAATAGAAAAAAAAAAGGAAAAACAAATTTCAAGTAAGAATAATTTATCTTTAAAAAAGGAGAGAGTAAGAAATCACTATCATTACCTGTACGTTAAAGTGTGTGTAAGTTACAGAACTGATAAAACTTAGTGTTCCATAATGTACACCTGTAAGTAGGCCTACGTTTTATACTCGTAAATTTGAACACCAAACCTTCTTTTGTTGTTGTTTTTTTATGTTGCCACCCACTGTCAAAGCGAAGAGAGCTGTGCTGGAACTTCCTTTTTCACAAAAAACATGCATGAAATACCAAAAAGACTTTGGTATAAGTCTAATGTTTTGAAAAAGGGAACAATGAATTTTAAGTAAGAATAAGTCCTCTTTAAAGAACAGGAGACTAAGAAATCAATTGTCAGTGTGTGTACGATATAGAACTGACAAAAAGTAGCATTAATTCTACAACGTACACCAACGAGTACGTCATATTGGTAAATTTTAACACAAAACCAACCTTTATTATCGGGGGGGGGGGTGTTTCTACTCACTGTAAAAGTGAAGAGAGCTATGTAGGAACTCCCCTTTCGTATAAGTCTGCAGGCGATACCGTGAAGTGTTCATTTTGTTGTGAACATGATCATGTGCTGACAAGTATGACACATCTTGAACACCAAACAATAACAAATGCATTCACTGTAATTTTCTTATTGAAGCTCCGCCTTCTGGTACTAAAAGTCACTTTTTAAAATTTTGTGAACACACTGTAGCTATTTTGAGCTAAGTACCAATTGGATGCATGCAAAGAAAGAAAGAAACATATATTAAAATGATGTTCAAAAATGGATCACCAAGTAAGCACAAATAAATAATGTACTCTGTGATCTTCGGAAAACTGCCGGCGACGAGAGAATGAGAGGTGCATGACACTCAGTCATACCGCATGCCAGTCAAAAACGAGGGAGAGGCAGCTCCAGTCTTGAGAAAAACGAGTGAGAGGCAGCCCAAGCCTTCAAATATCAATGTATGAAAGCAGTAAGGGATTGGAAAACAGTTTCAAAAATGTTACTGTTTAGGCTAGTTTTGATATTGTACACGGCAACCACTTGTATGTTGACCAATAATATATAGAGGGAGAGAGGGAGAGAGGGAGGGGGAGAGAGAGAGAGAGAGAGAGAGAGAGAGAGAGAGAGAAACTTAAAGGGTAAAAGTTAATATCTCATAATTTATAGTAAGATTTTTTGCTTGTAATCATTTAACTCATATATGCACATTCACACAGAAACAAACAGAGTGACCATGACTATGATTGAATGCTAACGATTTTTATTTAACTTAAGAAATAGGTGGGTAATACTGACTAAAATTAGAGTTGTGTCCAGTGTGGTTGAGCAGTTGGGCCTATCAAAAATAAATTTTAGTCGACAAACCAAAAGGGGTCAATCCCGACTGTAACACACCAAGAAAAACTCTATGAAATCTAAAAGTCGGGATCTCAGTGGGGAAAAAAATCAAGATCAACGACAAATCATCTTAGTAGCCTACTTAAGTCACTGCCAAGCTGACTTTAAAAAATTCCAGGGGTGTCCATTATTATATCAAGTATATTCCGTCTGCGCGCGCGCGCGCGTGTGTGTTGTATGTGTGTGTGTCTGTCAGTCTGCGCGTGCCAGTGTGTGTTGTGTCATATTTTCTTTTTTAATCCTGAAGTATCACGTCAAGCTCTCCTAGTCAAGCTCTCCTAGTCCAAGTGTTTTACACGCCATAAGTCCCGGAGGACGCTTCAAACGGTGCGCATGAACTTAAATTGGCCCCGTCAACGGACGATCCCCGACACACGCGGCACTCACATGCCGAATTCCTGTCACGTGGTGCAAACGCACGATTGGAACAGTTTTACTGAAGGGTCTTGATTTGATGACGGGCTCGACTAACCAGAACTCCAGAACCAAAGCATGTCTTGTCGAAAGTAGATCTTGAGAATGTTTTAAATCGGAATGCCAAATCAATACTAGATCTACTTCCATTATAGTTGAAATAACATGTGTGAGCAAAGATCCAACACAACTTTTGGTGAGTCAACTACTAAATTCGACATAGACATTTTGAAAAATAGTGCTCCGAGTTTCTGCTGACAAAAAGTTTAAAGAGTGCTTCCCGCGACAGAAAAGAAGGCAGAGTAAGATTTTAGAAAAATCCAGTGCAATAGGCTGTCATACACGCGATCAAAATCGGGTAAATCGGGATGCTTGAGATTTAGGGCAGGGATGAGTGGCAGGTTTGGAAAATAAACTGATTCATTATTCTTCAGAGCCATCCCAGGGTTCACATTTCAGTCTTTCCACACTTTCGATGGCGGACAATTCATGTTTACTAGTGTGTTAAAGAAGGATGGGGGAAATCTCACAGTAGGAAACTCAAGGCACGACAACGGCAAAAACGTGAGCCACCAGAATGTGGGCGGGGCTTCTGTGCTGAAGCCAGCCGGTGTTGCCGGAAACTGCGCGCAGCTGATAAGTAGGTCGACTTGTCAACTTTTTCTGACACAGAAGGTGACTGTCGTGCATGTGTGTGGGTGTGTTGTCTAACCATTGACTTGGCTTCGGGATAGAGAAGGGGGGAAAAGATGCTTGCCAGACGCACACCACCTACGTTTTAAAAAGCGTATGCAAACCTCCGAAATGAAATTATAAAGGGTTAAGCTCATGCACCACCAAAACTTTAAGGGAGTAATCTGCAGGTTTAATGCGTAATATACGTACATGTGTGCGTAATGGGGAGCCGAGAGAGAGAGAGAGAGAGAGAGAGAGAGAGAGAGAGAGAGAGAGAGAGAGAGAGAGAGAGAGAGAGAACTAGATTGGAGGCGAGCAAAAATGCTCTTACAAATCTAGAATTAAATTGCAACTTTAAATGATAAATGTTGCAAAACGACCAAGGTAGATGACATTTGTTTTAATTCCTAAGGTCATTTCAACTCATATAAGCATATCAGAGTCGTCACTTACACGAAAAGCTGTTTAATCATTATAATTTTCAAAGGATTCAAAGTAATTTTTTGACACCTTTTTCTTCAGGAGCTCTGATGTGGTCTAGTTTTACTAGTTGGTCAAAGAGGTTGCTGATCCCTGATCTAAGCCATGCATTTCAAGAATCCCTCATTATACACACATAGGACATGGAAAATATAGTAGAAACAAGTCCAGCTATGCCAGAAAAACTCATCATTCTTTGAAATCTTACTCTAGAAACCAAAGTAATAAAGTTTTACCTGCAACCAAACATTTCATTTTATATCAGGTTTGATTTTTGTAAGAAAAAATGCACAACAAATCATGACAAATTTGTCTGCCCCTGTAAAAAGACCTCCAGAAAACAAAAATACATGGAAACAACACACATATCAAAATTTAGTGTAAAGTCCCCACATACTTAAGAGAGCAGAATCAGTCTCCCAAAATTTACATTCTTCTTAACCTTAACTTGAGCCCTTGACTCAATACAAAAAGCATGTAAGAGGTTCTTAGACTGCCAACTAAACGAGAACCTCAACTGACTTACAGTACAGTTAGAGTTACAGGAACAATCCAAGACGATCACTATCATCAGAAAGTTAAAAACACATTGAGGTAGAAATACCATACTAGAGAGGTCACCCACATTCCACATTTGTGTCATGGCGCAGTGGAATCGAGCGCTCGTCAATTTTTGGGCATGGCATTTGAGTTATAGTAGTATCATCTTAAAGCCTGTCCATTTGCCTTGCTTTTGATGAAAAAAATATCCATTTATCTTGAACACAGTTCAAGATATTGGTGATTGAAGGAGGTGGGCGTTGCCGGGTTTCAGAGGTTAAAAAAAAGCAAGAAAATGGCTGCCAAAGTTGAGTTTTATCCTTAACTGGAGAGTTCGTGGATACTGAAAACTTACATCTTGTATGCCTCTAATCAACATTTTTCAGTAAAATACACACAAAAATGTGTTCTTTAATGGGCATGAAAGGTGTTGAGCCAAAAAACAACGATAAATATTCCCAAACCCTCGGAAAAAATGCCAATTTCTTGACTTTCATTATTTTAACGACAACCTGATTTCACCACGCTACCTTACATTTTGTCTTGCATTTGCAAAAAAAACACCCATCTATCTTGAATAGAAGTCAAGACATTTTTACAATTGAAGGAGGTGGAGGTAGCCTGGTGTAAAACGTGAAATAAGCGAGAAAATGGTAGCCATAGTTTGGTGACCTCTGAAGCTTGAGTATTTTTGAAAACTGCAAATTTACCTTTTTTGCTTTGATCAACGTTTTTCAGTAAAATCCACACAGATTACAGATATATATGTGTTCTTACATGGACATAGCTAAAAATACATTAAGCTACAGGGAGCACCTAGCACACCTCTGTGATTGGCCTAAATATATAATATGACGTATTTCCGCCATCCATATTTGTTGTCTTCGGGGGCTTGCCTCATGCTTCCCTCGCCAGTTGACTATAGACCTCACCATAATAGGCACTCTGTATTAGCGCGCCCATGTAAATTTATGGAACAAGAATTGCTGACATTGTTTATAAAAGATTATATAACAGATAAATACACCCAAAAAAAGCAAACCCGGCGAGATCTAGATCTAGTCAACAGTTACTGGCGAGGGAAACCCAAGAGTCGGAAGACGACAAAATAGGGCCTACATGGCGGAAACACGTCATCTATGGTCATCAATACACTCAGCAGAGGTGTGCTACGTGCGCGCTGTAGCTCTTCATGTGTTAAAAATTGCCCAACGGCCAGAAAAATGCTGGTTTCCATTGAGCAAATCCTACACGGGTGCGAAGCATGGACAATCAATAAACAGCTGGAAAGAACAATTGTGGCGACAGAGTTGTGGTTCATAAGACGCATGCTACGTATCCCATGGACAACTAGAAAAATAAAAGAAGAAGTCTTGGTTGAAGCAAA
Organism: Aplysia californica; assembly: GCF_000002075.1. Taxonomy (NCBI): domain Eukaryota; kingdom Metazoa; phylum Mollusca; class Gastropoda; order Aplysiida; family Aplysiidae; genus Aplysia; species Aplysia californica. The sequence goes on along the minus strand of NW_004798111.1, from coordinate 286,142 downwards.
TTGCAGAAGACAGCTTATGACGAGAATATAAGAAAGAAAGCGACAGGCAAATCTTCCGACACACAATGCGGAAAGAAGCACTGGAAAAATTGTAATAACAGGCAAGTTTGAAGGAAAGAGGCAGAGGCAGACAGAGAGAAAAGATACTGGACAAGATGACAACATGCCTAGGAGCAGCAAGAACAGACATGTTCACCATTGCTGCAACGCAAGAGACAGAGTGAAGTGAAGGTCCATGATCGCCCACGCCAGTCGACAAGGCACCGGATGATGATGATGCATTATTTTGACGAGTGCCTGATTTCACCACGCTGCCTAAATTTACTACACGACATAAAAATTAAAATGATTTTCTCACAGATTGTGCAAGCCTTGATCTAATCTAGACTAGATTTAGATATCTAGATCTAGATCTAGATCTAGAATCTAGATCTAGATATTAGATCTAGATCTAGAATCTAGATCTAATCATGCAAACAACTCAAAAAGGACAAATTTCATATTTCCACACATTCACTGGATATAGATATATCTAGATCTAGATCTAGATCTAGATTCTAGATCTAGAGATTTAAATCTAGAGATCTAGAGGAAAGTGGCTATTCTCACCCGCCCGGAAGTTCTCGCAAGATCAACTCCTCCCCTCTTCTCTCTCTCTCTGTCTCTTTCTGAATACTGTCTGTCGGTGTGGACGATCAAATTGACCAAAACAAAGTTAAAAAATGATGTTAAAACACAAACGTAAATTAATTTGGTTGTCTACAAAGATGCTACAGCTATTTAACTTTTCGAATCGAGCCGAACTACGCGGGTCGCCATTTAGTTTTGCCCGGAAATTCTCGCGCTACTCCTCTCTCTCTTTCTCTCTCCACTGCCCACAGACAAAATTGTACGCTTTTAGTAGGCTACAGTTGTAATGGAACGTTTGTTCAAGGCACAGAATTCTACAATTTTTCTGTTATCTTAATATCACAGTGTAGAATTCTGTGGTTTAGGGTGAACGCAAAATTTGGTGAACGCGCACCGGGTGAGAATAGCCACAAGACTCGCCTGCACTATTCTCACTCCGGGTGAGAATAGAGGTGGCCGATCTAGAGATCTAGATCTATATCTATATATCTAGATCTAGATCTAGATTCTGGATCTAGAAGAGCTAGACTAGATCTGATCTAGATCTAGATCTAGTCTAGATCTAATCTAGATTCTAGATATAGAGGATTCTAGTAGGCCTACTACTTGACTCTTAATTTTAATATTTTTAAGATTCATGACTCACTGACTCACTGTCACAAGAAATTAGTCAACCAGTGCCACTGGTACTGGTACAATCTCCTTGAACTTGAATTTCCAACAAAAAAAAGTAGACTTGCTGTCTTTGCCATGACACGCAAGTAAACAAAAAACAACTCTATTGATTCTATTTTGGGTAATTATAAAGTCATTTGCCTAACCTATATTGTGGGGTTAGCTTATTCTCGATTCCCGGCCTCAATTTCAGTTTCAGTCTGCAGAACTGAGCTGAAGCTGAAGACTGAACAGGCACTGCTGAGTCTGAGCCTTCTGAAGGCAATCGCTGTTCTGCTGTCGGATCTAGATATCTAGTCTAGACCTAGAATATAGATCTAGAAATCTAGTTTATCTAGATGTTGTAGATCTAGATCTAGATCTAGATCTAGAGATCTAGAGTCTATATCTAGAATCTAGTAATCTAGTGTCTGGATGTCTGGATCTTCTAGAAATCTATATATCCTAGATCTACTCCGGGAACGCATCCCTCGTTGGCCTAATTATAACAATTTACTGGGCTTTTATGGAACATTACTCACAAAACAGAATGATATTTCACAAAACTTAGCAAAAAGTCTCTTTAGCGTTGTCACATACACAAAAATGTTAATTTTATATGATGACTTACCGGTCCACTGCCACCGCCCTCCATTTTGTTTTATTTTTCTGATCTACAAGACTGCTGGAAACAGCAGTAGCCTAGCCTAACATCAAGGCTTAGGTGTCTATAGCTACGTCAGCGTAGGCCCTACTGGCGACAATGGGGTGCGAGAGGCAAATGCGGGTGTGAGACGGGGGACCTATAGGCTAGAGATTTAAGGGGCCACATATGGCCTAAATAAGCTAAACCCCACCTCCCTAACCTTATTTAGGCCACAGATATGGCAGATTTCTTGAATTAACCATGGATTCGCAAGAAGATCGAGATTCTACAGATTTTTTTTATATTGTGCGAGGGATTATTTCAAAATAGAGGAATGATACTGAATGAAAAGTGGACCAAGGGTACGAGTTGTGTGTGTGTGGGGGGGGGGGGGGGGGGTGTATGTATGTGTAATTGTTTTGCGTGTGGTTGTGGTGAGATCGAAATCGAGAGAAACAGAGAGAGAGAGAGAGAGGGAGAGAGAGAAAGAGAGAGAGAGAGAGAGAGAGAGAGAGAGAGAGAGAGAGAGAGAGAGAGAGAGAGAGAGAGAGAGAGAGTAAAAGTAATAGTGTGTTTGTATTGTGTGTTTGTAATGTGTGTAAGTGCGTGAATGTGATTATGTGCGTGAGTGTCTATCTGAGTTGTACGGTCCAAATGTACATTATTTTGTTGAGAATTTTACATAGAACTCTACAAACACCTCTATACAAAGTCACAGAAATATTTTTTGGGTACTTTTTGAGATACAGTACAGGGTGATTTTAAAATCACCCACAAGGATAATCGGACAAAATAGGCAAAATCTGTACTAATAATGGTCATATTTAGACAAATCCTATAGCATTCTTTTTTTTTTTCTTAACTGCTCATGATTATTAAAGGGTAAGCCAACTAGGGAGTAATTTCCTAATATTATGGGCATTCTAAAAAAATTTACAACTTGTTTTTAGAACTTTTCTCAATGTAAAACGGATTCCTTAAAAAAACCCAGAAAAACAATGACCTTATCTTTCTTTTTCAAAGTATTGTGCATACATTTGTTTGAAACAATATTTTATGCTTTAAAGTACATAAAAAAAGCTTAGGCCTATAAAGTCAAGCAAAATGTTCTTCAGAGACATAGATCTAGTAGTAGGCTCACTGGAACATATAAACCGTGAAAAGGTGACCAGAAAATAACAAAATTATCTTATGATCTTCACTTGCACTTGTAGACAGACTCTGGGATGGATCCTGAAAATGGGGGGAGAGCAGAGATGGACATGTTCCGACTGCAATGACCCCAACACAGTGGACAAGTAAGGACTAGCACTTGCAATTTTTTGGACAAATTATAGTTTGCCTCATTGTCTTATTATTTTTTTTTCACACATTTTTCTTCACTATTCAGGACAACTGTATTGTTTTCAGTTATTATCAAGGAAGTGGATCGATGGACCACGAGGTCTATCTAGCCAAAATGATAGGTGGACCCCGGGGTCTACCTAGCGAAATACTAGGTTTTAGGATATGTATGTGAACCTCGGAGTCACCGTAGTGAAATAAGTAGATCTAGGTTTAACTAAGGATTGGTGGGCCCCGGGGTCAACGTAGTGAAATAAGTAGGTTTAATTTTAGGATTGGTGGACACCTGGGTCAACATATAGTGAAATAAGTAGATCTAGGTTTAATTAAGGATTGGTGGAGCCTGGGGTCAACGTAGTGAAATAAGTAGATTTAGGTTTAATTTGAAGAATTGGTGGACCCTGGACTCAACGTAGTAAAATAGGTAGGTTTAAGGTGGACCCCAGGGTCTACCTAGCGAAATATGAGTTAGGTTTTAGAATAGGTGGGCCCCGAGGTCACCGTAGTGAAATAAGTAGGTTTAATCTAGGTGACCCGGGAGTCCACCAATCCTTAATTAAACCTACTTATTTCACTACGGTGACCACGGTGTCCACCTGTCCTGAAACCTAGTATTTCGCTAGGTAGACCCCGGGCCTATATATATAGTCAGGGGCGTGGCGTCACTTCCAGAGAAGGTGGCGCCAAGAACAAATTTATGCACAACGAATAGTATTGCCTACTTATTACAGGCCTATAAACTGTAGACTTACTATACACGCCTCTTCGTTTGATTTTAATACTGATACAGGGACACCTACTTCCATGCGAGAAGAATAGATATGTGCCGGTACAATCTTTTATATACTGAGAGAACTGATGATAAAGAACCAAGTTCGGCGCTCAAGATGCGCACAATTACATCACATCATAATTGTTCACATACAAAACAATAACTTCCCACGGATAAACAGAAAAGCACACATTAACAGTCAAGAACACGCATGCACTATTGCCGTCGGGGCGTCTTGACATGATGACCCCATTCCCTGATTCACTTGCAGTTCTGGTTTCTAGAAGGCAGACAATAAAACCTATTTTTAGACAGTTCTCAACCATGTCATGTCCAGGCTAACTACCACTCCATCCGCTCCCTACCATACAGGCGCCAAATCCATCTTGGCCCTCTGGTCGAACAGTACAATCTTTTAGTGTTGTAGCATTTTTGGCTGAGTTATGTTCTTGGTGATATCTCTTGTGTCTTCCGTCAAACGTCTGGATAAGGTATGAAAGAAACTTTTTTGCTATTCTCGGAAAGAAAACCCCGTTTTCAACTGATTGAATCAAATAGTTTATATATCATTTTGAATTATTTTGACCAGACTTCACACCTAAACAATGAACACCCAGATGGGTTCAGGCGGAGACGCGCTTTTCCCTTTCGTCAACCCGCAGCCACATCCCGAATCGTCCGCCACATCCCAACCTTTGACACAGGTCAAACTTCAATCTATTTATAAGTAGTTACCGGAACATGTATTTGGCGAAGTGATGTGCCGTGATTGTCGTGATATGTTAAGATTGTTCTGGTCTCTCTTTACTCATCACCACGCGAATTTGTTGATGTTTTTCCCTGGACTCTGTCTTTACTAAAACCTCGAATCTAGATCTAGATCTAGAGTTGTAATCTAGTCGCAGGTTGTAGATTTCTGTTATCCAGTACATTCAAGAGATTAAATAAATTGGACTAGACTCTAGTAGTAGACTTTTCTATTTCTACTTCTACTTCTAAACCTTCGAGATTACAAAGGCCAAGCCTAGGCTTGTAAGGATTCGTTTTGTTTAAAGTGTTGTTTAACACAGTCTAAGAAGTTAGCAAACCTAACACATTTTTCTAACGAAATGAAGCTTAAATTGACTTTTATATTTTCAATAAGAGATCATGTTTAATCACCTAATCATTTCAGTAAGGAAGTGGCTATCCTCACCCGGGGAGAGAATAAAAATACGATCGACCTTTCACGCCGGGTGAGACTTGCCAGCGTTGGCTATTCTCACCCGGTGTGAAACAAGACCTGTTTTTCCTAATTTCGGAATACTTTCTATCGGTGTGGATGGTCAAATTGACAAAAGCAAAGAAAAAATGACGTTATAGCACAAAAGTAAGCTAATTTGATGGTCTACAAAGATGCTATGGCTATTTCACTTTTCGAATCGAGCCAAACTACGCGGGTCGCCTTTTTGTTTAGCCCGGAAGTTCTCGCAAGATCTACTCCTGCCCTCTCTCTCTCTCTCTCTCTCTCTCTCTCTCTCTCTCTCTCTCTCTCTCTCTCTCTCTCTCTCTCTCCCTCTCCCTCTCCCTCTCCCTCTCCCCCTCCCCCTCCCTCTCCCTCTCTCTCTCTCTCTCTCTCTCTCTCTCTCTCTGTCGGCAATTTATTAAATCTGCAACCTGCAACTAGATTACAACTAGATCTAGATTCGAGTCTTTAGTAAAGGCAGAGTCCAGGAAAAGAACATCAACAAATTTGTGGTGCAGATGAGTAAAGAGAGAAAAAAACAATCTCTCTATTGCGACTATCATTGCACATCACTTCGCTTAATACATGTTCCGGTAGATCTAACTACCTATACATAAATTGACGTTTGACCCATGTGGAATTGGTTGGGATGTGGCTGACGATTCGGGATGTGGCTGCGGGTTGACGAAAGGGAAAGCGCGGCGGAGACACTGGTTCAGGTAGCGCAGATCTGGGCTCGGCTCCCTCGCTGACGCCAGATGTAGGGAACGAAAGACCCGGGGAGACCCTTGCGACCGGCAACGGGAGGCTTACGTGCCCTCCTCCCACTAACCTTATTATAGACTCTTTAACTAAAGACTAGCGTACTTAGGGGTGAACACTGAAAAAAGAGATTTGTTTGAAGAAAGTATTGTGTTATTTTGTTAAATTTTGGAAAATCGTATTCAATTTTTTAAAAATCCCTTCTCCATTTCAAAGGGTGGCGCCATGGCGAGCTTGGAGAGCCACGCCAGTGTATATAGTATAGCAATAAGTTGGATCTAGCAGTTGTAGGCTCACTGGCTGCTTCTAGCCTAGATCTTCTAGGCCTACTACTACTGATTGTAGACAGGGAATCTAGATTTAGCTATCACCTGCACTATTCAAAAGTCAAATAATTTTGGTAAAATAAAAACAAAACAGTGAATTGTTTTGTCAGTAATGTCAGTCAGTACATCCCAATTGCTGCAGCTGCACGTATAATAGTTGAATAATGCGATGCCGAAGCGACACGTTATCACAGTGTGCAGGGGAGAGCGGGGTGCCCTGGTCGCTGACCGGTCGATTCGGTGGTTCGGCTTTTGTCTTCTAGATCTATTAGTGTTGTGAAAACTTCAACCTATACAGCCCTGGCGTCAAAAGATGTTTGAAAATGAAAATATAATGTAATACGTCCTGAAGTTTCATAATTTGTATACAGAGTAACATAGCCAGTAGTTTTTATTTCATCGTGTTGTAAAAATTGCCTTGTTATCAGAAGCAAATTTTAATATTTCCAGTTCTACCGAATCGATTTTAACGCGAATACAACCATTTTGACGTCTTTCTTTTCCTCTTAAAAAGATGTAGGTCTGTCGGATGTGGCAGTGCGATTAACACTGAGTTGTTTAGACCCATCAAAACACGAGGCTTCGTGGCCGATCACAAAAGTCTACGGGGTGTATCGAGGCCGATTCGCCCTGCCGCGTGCACGTTCACTAAGTGCCTACTAGATCTTCTACCAAAGATCCTCTACACGATCTTTGCTACTACTACTACTGCTGCTACTGCTGCTGCTGCTGCTGCTGCTACCGCTACTACTTAAAAAAAATAAATTAGCGGACGATAACCGTCCACCCGATAGAAAAGAGGGTCTGATTTCTCCGTCCCTCGGTATGCCTCGGGCAATATCCGCCTACAGTATCTACTACTACTACTACTACTACTACTACTACTACTACTACTACTACTACTACTACTACGAGACAGTACAAGAGAGTGCCACGGTGCCACCCAAGACGGACTAAGACAAGACGAGACAACTCTTCTTTACATCATGTGACAAGCGCAGGCCCCTCCCACTTTGCCAGATGCGCGTATAACTCGCTGGGGTGGCGATAGTTTACATTGGTTACAATGCTGAATGCAAGGCTACTGATCATCTCGGGCGGTATGTCTAGCCTAGGCCTACTAAAATTAATATATTTTAGCCCAGAGAGAGTATAAAATTAATAAACGTAGCCTATCTAGATCTAGATATAGAAACTAGGATTTAGATCTAGATCTAGATCTAGATTTAGATTCTAGAATCTAGATACATCTAGATCTAGATCTAGATCTAGATCTAGATCTAGAATCTAGATTCTAGGTCTAGATTTTGTTGTGCACCCAGCCAAGAGTGCAGTTCGGAAAGTAGATCTATAATCTAGATCTAATCTCTAGATCTAGATCTAGAAAAAATCAACAGTAGGTATAGATCTAGAAATCTAGATCTACTTAAGCTTCTGTGCTTGTTTCAATGGCTTCTTTTTCGGTGCACCTGTACAACTATATGGTTCCGTTTAATGTTTACATAACGGTCATTATTGTCATACAGTGAATCTAGATCTAGATTTCTAGATATCTAGATCTAGATACTAGATCTAGATATCTAGATTCTATAGATAGCCAATATAATCTAGATCTATTTCTAGATCTAGATAGCTAGATCTAGATCTAGATATCTAGATCTAGAATCTAGATTAGATCTAGATATAGATCTATAATTTCAATTCAGTTTAGATATGGAATCTAGATCTAGATATAGATTTAGATCTAGAATCTAGATACATGTATCTAAATAGATCTAGATCTAGATCTAAATTAGAAACACCGGGCACTTAGGCCTTGCGTGATTTAGTGCAAACGGGACCGCTATTGTACAGGAGTGCTATTGTTTCTTAATTTCAGTTCATGATCATTGATTCTGACATTGGGGAACAGCTCGCTGTGTAGGCCTAGTTAATCTAGATCTAGATCTAGACTCTAGATCCTGCTTGAATAGCTTCAAACAGTCCCACAGCGTCTGACCGGGCGTACAAGCAGAAGGAAATATTAATATATGGATTTAGAAAGCCTTCACTTTTGTGGGGCAATTAGATTCTAGATTCTCCTTTTTCTCAAAGTCTTAGAATAGCCCCATATGACTGGAGACACTTTCCCAAGAAAGTACCCACTGCTGTATGTGACAACATTTTCAAACTGCACCAGGTACTCTACTTTCAGTGACTTGATGAGGTTAGTCATTGGTGGCTGCTCCTCTTTTTGGACTTTATATTATGAGCACACATATATAGGTGGTGCAATGTTTGAGTTATATAAGCCTAACTACCTGGAAGCAAAACTGAAAGGAAGTGGTCAATGTCATCTTTACAGTTCATACCAGGACTGGTCAGAGGACTTTATTTACCATTATTAGGCAAAAAGTATGTGCAAAAATCTTGGGGGTAGGGACAGGATTGTCTCTAGTGATTGCTTTTTTCCTTTGATAGCTGCAAAAAGGTTTACAGATTTAGCATGTTGCTGAATAAATACTTACCACCACCCTTTCAGTTTCCTTGACCAGAATCAAAAGGGCTTGAATTATTTGTATCCAGTCTTTATTAATGCTAGGTAGGGTTTTGGATGTGTTTTTTCTGTTTGTTTGTTTGTTTCATTTTTATTTTATTTTGGGGGGTTTCATTGCCATATTTCAAATTGTTTCAACCAACCAATGTTATATTTCAAGAGGGGAATGTGGGGTGCAGTTGGTTTGATACAATGCTTGTAAATTGCAGATGACTTGTTTGTATTTGTAGTGAAGCATTGAAGAAACAGTCAAACCTGCTATGAAAAGGGATGTGGCAGGAACAGATTTACTTGGCAGAGGAATGCCATCCTAGCAGCAACTTAATTGTGGACCAGAACATGAGCTACAACAGCTGCAAAAACAGAATCTTTCAAGTCATAGAATTATACGATTTGTGAAGAATGGTGTGATGATTTAATCAACACATTATTATGAGTGGCATTTATATAACTATAACATGAACAACAGACACACATGCATCACATTCACTGGCACAGTATAGGCAACAGAGTTATAGATTATAGTGACCACTAAGAAAATAATTTGTTGAGTTTTTCTTCCTCTCAATGTTATGCTTTTCTCTAATTAATAGTACGCCTACTTTATTGAAGGGTTCTCATACTCAGAGTCATGGAGTCTAGTATTGTTGTTCATTCTTTGATGTGATACAACTAATAATTATAACCTTAGCATTCCAGAACCATGGATTTGACAGCTTACCCCAGTTAGCCTTTCCAGTGACATAGAGTCTCCATTCTGCATGATGTGTATCAATTTGTTTTATTTTGATTTCCAAATGAAATTCAATTTTGTTTTAAAACGTAGACTGTAGTATAACTTAAGTATAGGCGCCTATATATTACTTAGGGCCTACCTTGTTAACAAACAATGTGATGAGGTTTCGCTTCTATTATCCAGTAGGCCTATATATACACATACTTTAAACACATTTTATAGCTTATTCTTGGCTAGATAAATGAACAAGATTTAAAAAAAAGAAAAATTTACTTGTGAAAATGATGTTTGAGATTGAGGAATTTTCATGTTGTAAAAGAGCATGAGTCTTTTTAAGTCCTTTTGTGGTGGTTTGTTTCTTTCTAGAGTACGGGGATTGTGAACTTTGAATAACGCAGGTATGGCTGTATTGCACCTTCAGTTGGTTTGCCTCAGCACCAAGAAACTGAGAGTCCGCAAAGTACCCAAGACTCAGAGCAGAGAACTGTCTCAGAAAAGAGACATTCTGGTGACTTGCTCAGCAGATCTTGTCTTCACCCTCGTCTGGCACCTCGGACCGTATCTTTAGTTTTAAAAATATCCAATCTATTGTATATTCTGTTAGAGAACAGTTCATTGCAGAGCACCACTGGCTATTCTGTCGTTTTTAAACTGCAATATCTAATATACTTCTACCGTTTCGTAAACTCCTAGATCTAGATCTAGATCTAAATCTACATCATCATGTCACTGAACATGTTCAACTCACTACCGCTTTCCGTTCAAATCTTTTCCCCCAACTCACTAGATCTATATTCAAAACGTGAACAAAAACCAGTCAAAATAAATATCAAACAGTTTATATGATTTTTAAAAACCCAAGGCAAAACTGCCATTATGAAATTCAAAGTAGATTTAGGCATCTATTTCAGCGAGTTGAACAGTGCGCTCTTATTCTTCCTGTTGTTTGTTTACGCTATTAAACGCGCATCTAGCTGGTTACCAAGGGGAGCCAGTTGGAACGAAAATGAGGCTGTTGTCTCGTCGTGTCTTAGTCCGTCTTGGGTGCCACCAGAGACACTAAAATAATTATTTAATTAAATACTCTCTGATGCCACCCAGGCAAAGATAGCGTAACTTTGGACTAGTGGTGCAATTGATCGATCAAATTTTTCGATTAACCGAGCAAGATTCTTGGTCGAGTAAATCGACCAAAATGGTTTCTTGACCGAGC
>NW_004798111.1:272978-274195 GCF_000002075.1 Aplysia californica | reverse complement strand
CTAGATCTTGCGAGAACTTCCGGGCAAAACAAAATGGCGACCCGCGTAGTTCGGCTCGATTCGAACAGTGAAATAGCCATAGCATCTTTGAAGACGATCAAATTAGCTTACTTTTGTGCTATAGCGTAATTTTTTCTTGGCTTTTATCAATTTGATTATCCACAGTATTCTAAAATGAGGAAAAGCAGGCCTTGTTTCGCACCGGGTGAGAATAGCCTACGCTAGCAAGTCTCACCTGGGGTGAGAGGTAGATCGTTTTTCTATTCTCACCCCGGATGAGAATAGCCACTTCCTTTGGGATAATGGTGCTCCTGGCTCGTGGGTAAACACATCAAACTGGCAATGATGAAATTTGTTTGAACAAACAGCAATCAACGCTAAAATTACTCGTTGCTGACAAACAAACACCAAACATATTTTAAAGTCATAGACTTAGTCAAAATAGAATAAAGTCGTTTATTTTAATTATGAAATAGCTGCCCAAGAGTATATTTACTATTAGGTACACAATTGGGAATCTTGTTGAATGTCAAACCCAGCAGCCACTCTTTATTTCTAGACTGTCGCGTTTTTTTAAAACTGCACTGAGGGTAAAAGACATTGAAATGGCTGTGCTCCTGGAAAACCAACAAATTGGCAAATGTCTCGCGCCACCAGCACGAAAGCGAGACAAGTGTGTCAACTTATCAATATTCATTTATAACGGAACATTTTATTTTTAGATCTAGCCAGGTTTAATATGAGGGTCTTTTCGTTGTGATAAGCGTATGAGCGCAATTGGGTAGTTCTCCTTCATCATAGCTTTTCGTGCTAGGTCGTTCTCTTCAAAAAAAAATCTTTGGTACCATTTTCTAAATGATTTACTGACAGTACACGACTTTGAAACACATCGTCTGTAGGCTAGATCTAGTGTTGTTGTTGTGTTTTTACTTTGTCCGATCAGCTGATTTATATCATGCAAACCAGTGACACACTGGCATCTATACAAACCAAGTCTTTATTTCAGTTCCTCTTCATTTCTCTCTGCTCTCATTCTGACCTCTTAAGCCAGAATATTTCGTCCGATCTAGATATCTAGACTTGTTCACATTCTCAATCTTAGTAATTTGGATGCTTTCCTCTTTTTACTTAATTTCAACGCTTCGACTTTGATCTCCAACTTGTTATTCTGTATTACTGTGCTGATTTTTGTATGACTTGTTTGTATTTGTAGTGAA
>NW_004798111.1:243307-270475 GCF_000002075.1 Aplysia californica | reverse complement strand
AGGTAGACCACAGTTCCGCCGCGAGAGAGGGCTCCTATCAGGCGTGCTGTGCCGCCGACAGAGCATCCTCCATTACTTTTAATCTCCTTGGATCGGCCCGATCCAGCCGGTGTGGGCACCCCGTATAACCAGCCTCGGGTATACAGGTGCTGTAGTACCAGTGTCTCTGGTCGTACTTATAGACAAAATAAAGCAGCAAAACAAATATTAAAAAAAAGTCTAATAATTTAGTCAGAATGTAATTTAAATATTTGTATAACATTGTTTTGTATTTCAGGAGATCTTTTTGCTAATAATTAAATAATATTGTTGGTACAAAAAGGAGATTATTGAATTTTATTTGGTTAATACTCTTTTTTCTCGTTGCAATATAGGGTGAATTTTTGAAGCCGCCATTTGTAAACTTCATTCATGCTGTGTCACAAAACAACGAACAAATCTTACTGTCAACTGTCAACCAAGGGCCTACTCTGCACCAAACGGAACACCGGGTCTAAAACGTCGTCGTTGAGATTTTTACCTAGAGTAAGGTAATTAAATTGTCTGTTCCAAAAACTGATTACTCTTTAGGCTTAGATCTAGATCTAAATCTAGATCTAGATCTAGATTTAGATTATAGATCTGTAGATCTAGAGATGTATATATATCTAGATATCTAGACGTCTATTGAGACAAGACTTAAACTGGTGGAACTCTGTCCCACTAGAGAGTATACATACTAAATCTAGATTCTAGAATCTAGATATTAGACTAGCTAGACTAGACTAGATCTAGAATCTAGATCTAGACTAGATGTAGAATCTATTTCACTTTTCGAATCGATCCGAACTACGGGGGTCGCCATTTTGTTTTGCCCGGAAGTTCTCGCAAGATCTACTCATCCCCTCTTCTCTCTCTCTGTCTCTGTACTGTTACTTTCTGAATACTGTCTATCGGTGTGGACGATCAAATTGACCAAAACAAAGTTAAAAAATGATGTTCTAGGAAAATCTGTGAGGAAAATCCAGTCTAGCCGTACTTAAGTAGGGCTAGACTTCAAGTCTAGCCGTATTTAAGACTTGAAGTCTAGATTAGCTGTACTTAATACTTGCGGCTTGCTGCAGCCCGTCAGCCAGGCGCTAGTGGTGCTCTGACTGATTGGTTGTGGTAGGCTAGTGGTGAATATTGTGTTAGGCCTATGATTCCAGTTTTAACAGTTCGGAAACTTCTGAAACAGTGTTGTAAATGGCCATCTCTATTCTCACCCGGAGTGAGAATAGTGCAGGCGAGTCTTGTGGCTATTCTCACCCGGTGCACGTTCACCCTAAACCACAGAATTCTACACTGTGATAACAGAAAAATTGTAGAATTCTGTGCCGTGAACAAACGTTCCATTACAACTGTAGCCTACTAAAAGCGTACAATTTTGTCTGTGGGCAGTGGAGAGAGAGAGAGAAAGAGAGAGAGGAGTAGCGCGAGAATTTCCGGGCAAAACAAAATGGCGACTCGCGTAGTTCGGCTCGATTCGAAAAGTTAAATAGCCGTAGCATCTTTGTAGACAACCAAAATAATTTACTTTTGTGTTTTAACATCATTTTTTAAAATAACTTTGTTTTGGTCAATTTGATCGTCCACACCGATAGACAGTATTCAGAAAGAGAGAGAGAAGAGGGGAGGAGTTGATCTTGCGAGAACTTCCGGGCGGGTGAGAATAGCCACTTTCGTTGTAAGTATATGAAGCTTAATCTACCCAATCTTGTTGAGAGTTGTGATGGCCGAATGGACAGCGTGTTTGCGTATGAAGTCTTCGAGCGTGGGTTCGAGTCCCAGGTTCGGAAGGTTTTTTTTTTTTCTTTTCTCCTCCCTTCTCCTCCCGACTGACCAAATATTTTTTCCCATAATTCTAATTTGTTGTTTTATAGTTTTTGTTGTTGTGATGAAGCCTGCACATTCAGCTCTTTTCGATTGCTTCTTCTAGCAATTATAGGCAAAGTGTTCCGTTGCAGAACTGCTAATAATAATATGATAATAAATGATAATCAGGGGCGGTTTGTTAACTGGACAAGACCGGCGGTGCCGGTCAGATTTTTGTCAACTGAACTGTTGACTAGAGGTTTATTGCTGATGACGATTTTCATTCAGTTTTAAGTAAATCCAAACAAACATGATGTGTATCAACATTGAAAAACACCTTGCCGATTTGAAGCAAGTGGGATTCACTGCTGTTTTGTCGCGACATAACCTCATTCCTTCACGTTTGTTATCGCGCCGGCTCGTAACTTTAAATCGTCTCCCGTCAAACCATCACGTCGCGGAACTTCGTACTACGCTCGAGGCCAAACACACAGCGGTTTGGCTTTGGCCTAGCGATGGTCTGACGTCAGTCTCATGGACAAATCCATCGTCAGCCCACAGAAAGATTAGTTTATATCTTAATTGCCAGATTGGCCTCTTTGTAGCTTACAAAATTAAGAATGAGACTGTCTTGAGCAGCACAGACACATTTTACAAGTATTATTTTATCAGCAAAACATGTATTTTATCATTCAGCCTTTCTCTAACTACTATCAGAACATTTATTGTCAGCATGGCACTACTCTTTTTTGTTTATTGACTTTTTAACCACCTATAATTCCTATTTGGCATTTACTCATCGTTTTCTCCCCACTAATAACTTACCTGGCTCTTAGGGGTCTGGCCGGCGAAAGAAGGAATCGTCTAGTGAAGATATTTTATATAAGGAAAATTTTAACGAGATCAGGAGCGATAGACACTCGGCTGTCAGAGTCTGGGCCGAAAACCCCCTCCCTTCCCTCCCCTTTTCAACCCTCACCCCAGCTAGACACCAAGAAGTTCTATAATTAGCATTTGACACACTTCCCCACTTTGTTATAACACAGTGTTCAGTGTTCAGTTCTGAGAGCTGAGAAGTGCGATGAAGTACATTTGATGATATAATGATCGGAAACGTGTGTGCTTTGTCCAGCTTTGTACTTTGTATAGCATCTGATTGTAGACTTGATCTGCTTGGGACAGCGTCACTGGTACAGTAGCAATTGACTTTTTGTCATCATACAGGACAGTTCATATTACATATATTTAACGGGTTCAGTGACGTCGATATTTTGTGTGGGGGTGTAGAAAGTACGAGTAAAGTACTGTACTGGAGGCCAGGACCGGCGGTTTATTGCTTCTCACTTTCCGTTTGTTTTCTAGCTTAGACTCAAGTACATGTAGTGTGTTTCTTTTTCTGTGCCGATCAAGCGAGTTTTTATTAATCTCAGTAACTTCCATCTTACATTATTCATAATATTGTTTCTTGACGCTACCGCATATTTTAGCTCTTTCACATTATTACAATGTTTACTGTGGTGTGCGTGTGTGTGTGAGTGGGGGAGGGGGTGGGGATGGCGAAAGTATAAAATAAGGAGAGAGAGAGAGAGAGAGAGAGAGAGAGAGAGAGAGAGAGAGAGAGAGAGAGAGAGAGAGAGAGAGAGAGAGAGAGAGAGAGAGAGAGAGAGAGCATGTGTGTGTGTGCGTGCGTGTGTGTGTGTGTTGTGAAGGAAGGGGGTGGGGGAGGGAAAAATAGTCAACGTGAATGACCGCCGGTCAGTTTTATAAACCACGAGCCGCCACTGAATAATAATAATAATAATATATAATATACATTTATAAAGCGCATTTCCAAAAATGTAGCTCAATGCGCTTTACATTGGAATACCCATTTTTCAAAAACATTTCTTACCTCTTACTTTCTTCTCATGCAATATATACATTAATGCACACACACACACACACACACACACTAAAAACTGTACTAGACTGCCAAGTTTCATTTACATACTCCAAGAAATAGGCGAGCTATGACAAATATTGTCTCAAAACGCACCGAAAACCACGACATTTTAACCTATAAATGTCTTCATCACTCAAAAAGTGGGATAGCTATGAAAAATCTGAAAGCAGGGCTAGATTCTGTACTAGAAAATGTTCTGGGTTCCCAAGTTTCATTTACACACTCCGATAAATGAGCGAGTTATGATGAATATTGTCTCAAAACTCAGCAAAGGACGTCCCATATTTTGGGTTTTTTTCAATATAAAAGTATACCAAAAATTAATTGATTAAAAAATTGGTAACTTTTTTGTTTATTGATGAATTTAAAAAATTAAAAAAGTTCCATTCTCTGTGAAGATACAGCTACAAAATACACCTATTTTCAAGCACTTTCTGACCATGGCGTCACTTTTCGCCCAATTCTGTTACCTATAGTAAGCGGGACACAGCAGCCCGCCGGAGCTCCCCGGCTTGGGGTCACGGGGTTAATGAGCCCTGAAGCGACTTTGCCGGTGTCGGTTAGGAAGTTCGCATTTTTGACTATGTTTAAAACGATATAACTTCTTCCCCATCCCACACAGCAAACCATTACGTGGATGTACTAAAAGCTCAATGTCTTGAGATTTATTCTGCGTTAGAATGGTTAATTTCTGTGCCTTAGTTTTTGTTCTAGACAAGTCTTTGTAGAGTACCCAATTTGTCTTATTTTAGTTACAAACTTATGAATAAACGATTGTTAATTTTAAAAAGGCATGACTGATTTCTCCAAAATCTGTGTTAAACTATCATGTCTATTACCTTGAGAAATCTTAAATCTGCGCGAGTGGTAATAGTCAAGTTATAAGAGAAGAAAGATGCACATCTGCATTTTTTAAACTAAAGACGATCAGCGTTAGCTCTTATTTTACTATTAATCAAGAGAAATTTACTCTACGTTTGTCGTTTGTTCATGAATCATGCTGTGTCTGTGGCAGCCTGCATACAACTAAAAAGATATAATATGAGCGATTAATCCCCCCCCCCCACACACACACACACAAAACCGTGTAAATACATGGGTAGAGATAAACTTCTTGTTTGGAATAAAAATAAGGACAGATAACACATTCATTCTTTGTTTTTGTGTCGGAAATATGCACGGACACAATTATGAATGTAAAGAAATCAGTCACATTGTTAGTTATTGCAAATGGTCATTGAAACGAAAAATAAAGCTGGAAAAATCTGGAGCTGATTCAGTGTCCATGGAAAGCTAGAAATTATTTTTATAACCCAATTACGAGAAGTCATCCCTATTGTTCACTCAACTTACAAAACCTAGACTTAACGTTTTAATAAAAGTAAGGAATTTCTGGAGTGTAACAGATACTGTTTGTGTATTACATTGAAGATGTATTCTGGCACTAAAATTGATTTGTACTTTTCATAGAGAAACTTCATGGTAACTTTTATAAACTTTCGAGTAAGTATGCGAATATTCATGATTATATTAGACACATAAAGTTGTATTTGGTGGAATTACTTCATAGCGAATTGTGTGCCCGATGGATAAAGTTGCAAAATTACAGCTTTCTATTATATGCGCAGATACCATCTTTTCTGGGTGTCTGCACCAATGCTATGTCGTTCATGTTCCAAAAGTTCGACAGATTTTGTCGAGGCCTAATTTTTATACTGATTTTTTTTCATTCGCGCTAGTCAAAAAAAAATTACTATTTAGCATTGCCGACTCCAGCGTGTCTAACTAAATAACCAGACAAGTTACAAAGTCCGTTGTTTTTTGAGTCCTAAGAGCAAAAATGCATGCTTTGGGTGCTTTAAATGAGAAATTCCATAAATACAAGGATATACCTAAAATTGTATCATGTTGAAAAGTACTAAAAATCAAGTCAGCCCAGACAGAGCGGCGACAGGGAGCTGACCCCCGTGACCCCAACGTGATAAGGCGCCTGGCGGGGAACCCCCCACGGCAACTAAAATTCCACTGCCGGTGCGCCGTGTGACAAAAAATGATTTTTCGTGGTCATTGTTACATAACAGTGATGACAAACATTACTTGTACATAATAATGATGACACAATAGGAAAAGACAAAGTCATGCTTCCAGAGAGAAATGCGCACTCTGAGAATTAAAAAAAACCCAGGAGAGGTTTCTTTTGCTTTGAAACAGATATCAGGTCATATCAAAGGCAGTGGACAATCACAATTAAGTTGCTAATTATGACAAACAGTACTCGTACATTTACAGTGATGACAAAACATACTGGGAAAAGGTAAAATCATGCCTACAAAGAACAAATTTGCACTATGAGATACACAGATCAATAAAGGTGTATTTTGCTTCTAAATGAATCTTGCATGTGTGAAATATATGTTGAAAACTTATTGATACTAGCAATGATGACAAATATTACTTGAACATAACAATGATGACACAATGTATTGGAAAAAGGCATATCATGCCAACAAAGAACAAATGTGTACTTTTGAGTTAGACAGATAAACAAGGACATGTTTGTTTATTTGAGTAATGAGAGCACACATGTCTAAAAAATGTTTGCTCTTAGGACAATGTAATTTCTAGTACGTCTGTCAGTCTTGTACGGCTGCATGACGACACCCCAATCGTCATCGCTAACCACAAAAGCTAAATCTATAACCACATAAATGACCCATCTCTCGAAATTTGTTCACACATCACACTCTTATTCACTTTGTTTGAAAAATGGCTAAAATTTGGACCTCCGGTACGTCGCAAAGTGACGACGATCACAGCGAATGTTAAACAGCCTACCGAAATCGTAGATCTAGGAACCCGATGTTCCTTTCACGCATCCTAGCTTTTGAAGTATTGAATAAACGATGAAAAGCAAAAAGATTAAACCAGCTATGGTGATTCTACTGAAAAATAATGGTGTTTTCTGAAACGCCTAGTCCGTGACGATACGACAAACGCACAAGTGATCCGAATTATTTGTTTATTTGCTAACAAATAAACCGATTTCTTGATCAAGTGAACCTTTCTCGATGACAAATAGCATAGGATCAAAGGACATGTTAAAAATAAACACCCAAAAATACTAAATTTTTGACATTTTTGGAAGTTTGCATTGGTGTGCTCAAAATGACAGTCCAGGAATCACAAAAAAACGAACATTTTTGGCACAAAATTTACAGACTCAAGATTGTAAAGCTGACACTAGGTCTGAAACTGCTAATGCAGGTTCTACATCCTATATTTGACATGTGTATAAGTTTTGGAGGAATAAATACTAATGCATCACATTTTATGCACACTAATGTGAGATGCATGTGTTTTTCACCACGTTTTGGCAATGGCTCATATATTGTCTGTGCTGTCAAGAGCTGAAAAAAAAAAAGAAAGTCATACAAGCGTCTTGTCGAGCTCGCCATCGTGACCGGTCAGTGAACCTGTGCGTTCGCATCACATTGTGAGTACCGGTTGGGGTCTCCAAAGTTCATTCAAAGTCTGTGCGCTGCGAAGTATAGGGCTCCAGAATGGGGGGATTATTGGTTTAAAAAAAAAGTACAGTCGGGGGAGGGGTGGGGATGAAGGCAACACTGGATGACAAAAACTGAACTTCCGGTTACCGTTTACGTGACACTGAGACTACGTGCCCGGTTACCGGTTAACGTGTACGTAGATACTGATGCTAGGTGACCGGTAACCAAGTACATAGACACTCCATATTTTTATTAGGTCAGGGGCGCTTCCTGAAATCCCCCTACTCTTCACTTTAACGAACAAAACTACAAAAGCACCGGTTCAGGTCTACCGGCCGCTTAAGACTTAAGCCTTATCCGTGGGTGCCCCAGAGAATTGAGGACTGCTGGCCAGAAATAGGATCAATACTGGAAAGGGATGTTGTTGTAAAATGTAAGCCGCATGTGGCCGGTGAACCAGCAGATTTTGAATTCTATCAGTCTTATCTCTATTCTGCAAATAAAATGATCTTGGTGACATTTTGGTAAAACCGGCCACTTTTGGAACTTTAAGGTCAAACCATGGCCAAACCGGCTGCCCTTCATGGATGTTAAAAAACACTATTTCACTTTGTTTTTTCCTTTGATAAATAACTTATTAAGCTGAGAGTCAATTGGCCTTATTGCCAGGGCATTTATCAATTTGGGGGTTCGATTCCAGCATACCAAGGAGTTTGAAAGACTCTAACATTCACCGGTTTTGTCCCCAAGAGTAGGGCGGTTTCAGTTTCAGGGGCCTGACCTAATAAGAATAAGCAGTGGCTACGTTCACGGCGCTGTGAACGCAGTCTGCAGGCTACGTTCACGGCACCATGAACGTAGTTGCAGGGCTTGAATTAGGTGTTCAAGAGGGCAGGCAAAAATTGCCTAGGATTGGCCTAAAAATCAGAGGGCATCGAGGCAATTTGCTTGGGCACCAAGGCACAATTCACAGGGGATCATTTTGTTGATTAAAGTTGGTAATACTGGGTCATGCATCACAGCGTTTATAACAATACAATTTATTCTTACTCTCTACAAAAGTATAAAGTTATTGGAACATTATAAAATTTGTAAAATTATGAATGAAAAGTAAGAAGAATCTAAATCACAGTAAAATCACCTCAAAACAAAAGCACTAAAAGTCACAGTTTGAAATCAGACGATCACGATTACATCTGACACAAATGCCTTTATGACTACCCCTCATTGATTGGATTAAAATGCATAATGTGTATGACTGTTGGAAATAGGGCACAATAGAATACAGTGAATGATTTGACCAATTAGGTAAGACATTGATCATTAATGAGATTCAAACAGAGTGGTTTTCAGGCGGTGTAGTGATAAAATGACAAAAAATTTTGAACTTGCATAAGAAAATGAGGAGTGAAAACAACTTATGAACTTGTATGAAAAAAAAGAATGAATAACTAAAAACTGTTGTTAAACAGTTATGAGGTTATGACTATGATAAGTGAAAACAAGTTTTGAAAGTATGTCTTAAAGTATGTTGTATAAAAAAGACCTAAACAATCAGCATGTTAATGACTTAATGACTGGATCAGAATATTGAAAATGTGTTTGGCACACACAATATAGATCTAGAAAAAGACTGGCTTACTGAGGTTTGGTTATCATTGGTGTGAGTGTTTGCACTAGCCTTGACAAAATTGACACAATTGTCAAGCTGAGCAATGTCTGACTGAAGTTTTGATGAGATTTCAGACAACTCTGACAGGATGTCTTCATACCCCCCCCCTTCCTCACGTGTATCTTTAAAAAAAAATCAATAATTTCCCCCTATTCCGGAGTCCCATACTTCGTGACCTTCTGACTTGAATGAACTTTGGTGACCCCAACAACAGGTGCTCACACGATGCCGTATCTTGTGATGTAGGTTCAATGACCGGTCACGATGGCGAACCCGACAAGACGCTTGTACATTGTATAACTTTCTTTTCTTTTTTTTTTTTCACAAGTGACAGCACAGGACAAATTATATTGATTTATTTTCATGGCGTCACATAAAAAAAAAATTAAAAACAAGGGCACGACAAAAATTGCCGCGGTTGACCCTGTGATTTTAAGGGCATTGCGGCAAATTGCAAAGGCACCAAGGCAAATTACATATATATATATATGTAATTGTTATTATTATTATCACGGGCCGTCACGCGCTAACACAAGGTCGCGCCCAAATCTCGCCCGGACGCGTGATAAGGCAATTAAAACATCTTGGTAGGCGTATACATTTTTATCATATATATATATATATCCTAATGCGTTGCTGCGTAGGCCTAATTGAGAGTTTGTCATTTACCATTACACTGGAGAGCTCTGAGCCGGAGCTCAGTGTAAGAGAAAACGACAAATGGTCGATCGGTCAAGGATCACCTCTTCATTTTCCTTCATCTCATGGGATGGAGCGCTTGAAGCAGGGTTGGTGATTTTTTGATTTTTTAAATTAAAAAAAATAAATCGATTTTTAAAATTTAAATCAGATTTTTAAATTTTAAATTGGATTTTTAATGTTTTTTTTATTTAAAAAAAAATGTCGACACAGTTTGGGATTTTTGGTGGCTAAAAGTAAGTTCTTTTTAGTGCAAAATGCATTGTCTTTATTTTAATTAATGATTATTAATTTAAGCAACTGCAAAAGAAAGCCTTAATCTGCTATATCAGTGAATTATGACTACAGACAAAAAAATGAAGAAAATGTCAGTCTAAAAGTAATTATGCATAGATACACTTGCATTTATTACAATGTGTGTGTGAGCGCGCTTGTGTTTGTCTAAAAAGAAGAAGAAAATGTTAATTTCAATAATAAAAAAATAGTAAATTGAATACAGTATTATTTTACAGAGACAGGGGGGAAAGCAGACTTTTAAGAATTATTATAGTAGTCTACTAAACCTTATATCTGTTTATTAAAACCAAGGAAAGGAATTCTGAATGTTTAAATATGTAAAAACTGAATACTATTTAAAAAAAAGTGATTTAAATCACTGATTTTTATTTTAAAAATCAAGTTGATTAAAATTTAAAAAATCAACTGATTTAAATCAACCCAGCTCTGATTTCAATTATGGAAAAAAAAGTGAATTGAATACTGTATTATTTTTCAGTGAAAGGGGGGAAAGCAGACTTTTAAGCATGATTATATTAGTCTACTTGACCTTATATCTGTTTTATGAAACCAAGGAAAGGAATTCTGAATGTTGAAATATGTAAAAACTGAATAAAAATAAATAAAAAAAAAAGTGATTTGAATCACTGATTTTTATTTAAAAAATCAAGTTGATTTAAATTTAAAAAATCAACTGATTTAAATCAACCCAACCCTGGCTTGAAGCAGGCCAAAATATTAAATGTACATCACTATCGTCACTGACTAAAACCGGCTTACTTAAACCGACTGTGGACGCTCCGTCTAAACGAAGCTTGAGGGCCGTGAACGTAGCCTCAACAGCGCCTGCAAACAGCATTCAGGGCGCCGTGAACGTAGCCTGCCAACTTCATTCAGGGCGACGTGAACGTAGCCTGCAGACTACGTTCATGGCACCCTGAATGTAGCCACTGCAATAAAAATATAGAGGGGTGGGGGGGGGGGGGATGTTCTGCAGTTAGGTTTGATATCTCTCGCTCGCCGCACCTCAAACATCAAAGCTTATAATAGATCTAGATCCAGGCCCAAGCGGGGTGGGAACTACTGTAAAAGTGCCGACTCTTCAAGTCAAGACCAACCTTATCAATAACAAGAAGTCATTTCCTAAGTAGGTCTAGGGGGTCCAGGCCAAAAATTTCATCAGTACGGTAGATCTAGATCTAGATTAATTTAACCCTAGAAGCGCTCAGCATTTCACCGGAAGTAACCCGCCAAAAATGCCCGCCGCTGTGGCCGATCGGTTGTAAACATGAGGGTTTGGTGGGGTGATACTAGCTGAGATACCCGAGATGTATACCTGCTACTGAAAAATGACCATTTACAACTCAACAGATGATAAAAGGCATATAAAACCATATCTTTTCGTAGAGCTGATGAAAAAATGATAAAAAGCGATCAAATAAATACAAACAAAGTGCAAAAAGCGATAAACTCAACAATTAGTACATTAGCACAGCGGAACTAATAATGCATAGCGTGTAGTCGCTCAGCTGGACCGCATCACTTTATCGATCGATATCTGGGCCGAGAGATGCTCTACGAGGTCAAGATAACTTGCAAAGTTATTGGTCACTATTAATAACTTTGACCTGTAATTTACTTAGTCATTTTCCATATATCTGTCTCCCCTGCTCAATATTGTCGTAAGACGCAGTGTGCTATTTTAAAGAGAAAAACGTCACTTTCTATGAATTTTTTGTTTTTTGATCCTTTGAACGTTTGATGTCTTCTGCTTCATTTAAGATAAAAATAAACAACTAAAATCGACTATAAATGCTTTATTTTGATTTATTTTGGAGGTGTGTGTGGTTTGTTGTGAGCTAGGGTGACGAGATAAAGGAATCTGGTACTTAACTAGTATAAGGCTATTTTGTTGCATTTGACACAAAGTCCATTCTTGTGAAAATTCTTTTTTTTCATAAGTTTTTTCTCAGAGGCCATTTTTTACCTTTTCGTGTTTCCTCACCTTGCTCAATTAAAATCAAATATGGTCATATTTACTTCATTCTTGTTTTAAATTGTAGGGAAAAGGTGTTGGTTTTTGAAAATAATGTTAACTCAGTTTTGAAATTTCCTTCATATGACTGATATTGACGGGCAGGGACACATATATCAAGTTAAATCTCTTTACAAGAAAAGGAATTCAAATATGTAAACAAAAGAAACAGCGAAGGTTCAGGAAAAAAATATTTACCGAAAAAAATCAACCTTATTTCAAAACTTATGTAACACCCACAACAGCCAGCATCCTAAACCACTTCATTTAACTTTTAACAAAAATTTCATTCTAAATCACCATCCTTAACACTGCACAACATATAGTGTCATTTTTTTGTATTACATAGTTGGTGTTCATTGGAAAACTACCGAAAGTGCAAAATTCAAACGCCAATTCATACAGACTTGCAAAGACCAAATTATAGAAACTGCTGCAAATGTTAATAGTTTTAGGAAATTATACAGTCGAACTAGCGTAAGACGGAATCCCAAGGGAGCCAGAAAAAAATTTAAGTCTTAGACATTTTCCGTCTTAGACAGGGGAATTTAGGGGGAGGTGGAGGTTTGAGGGCGAAGGGGGGGAAAGGCCCAGCCGGTGGGATCAAGGATCGCTTGTCCAATCTGCAAGCAGTGGTGAAAACTTCACACCTCTCAATTGCTATCCTGTCTGATATTGACATGCTTATCCAATTACCACCAGTGCTTGCCTTTCATAGGACCACTGTTTGACCAATTAAAAACAGAAACGTTTGAACATTTCCTTTGATTCCACCCTTAGCCCCACCCGCCAATGCCACCCCTCACTGCCATCATGTAACAACGATTGGAGGAACTCTTTTGTCGGCTGGCCGTACGATCAGGTGGGCAGGCATTGGTCAATCTAATTTCACACCTCTGGCTTCTGGCTACCCAGGAAAGTTTCAGTAGTGGCTCGCTACTCGAGCACTCTCACAGGAAGTTGTGAGATTTCACACCCTCACTACACTGACCATATGCATCGCTTAGGGCTCACATAATGGGGTAACATCTACCCCCAAATTGCACCCCTACTCCTCTTCCTCGCCCAGCAGCATGGCCATAGCGTTAAGTTTAGAGCCGGCGGAACCAAACTTGCGAGTTTTGTTTCAAATCAGGGTTGAGCGGGCAAAGCGTTTTCCGTGACAGGTGAAACCCTCGGAAGGGAGCGGATTTTTATTTCCGTTTCCGCGTTGGACAGATTTCCATTTTATACAGGTAATTAAAGAGGAATATATCAAGGGGGGAACGGGAACATTCCGTTAAGATAGGTTTTTGTTTTATACAGGTTTCCGTTAAGGCACGTTATTAACAAAATGTCCACTGGAATTAAAAGTGTATGCATACTTTACTTAAACAAACCGCTAAAATCATGACTGAATAAGTTGGAAGTACAAAAGTTGTTGTTGTCTCAGTGGAAAAATACAGTTTTACTTGGCTTGACTTTCCTTTGTCTGGAAACTCGATAAAAATCAAATACAAATTTAAAAAACAGTTTTTAGCCATGAATTGGTATCTATTCTCACATACTCTAATTTAAAGATTTTATGATAAAATACGAAATGCTGGGATTCTGAAAGTGGAGAATCACAGTAAGGCTGGATTTGGGCATTTGCACCCATTTGAAATTACCTGTGACCCATAAATAATTAAAGCAAACAGATTTTCTTGATTTTCTTATTCATTCAATGACATAAAACAAAACAGCAAAATGACATGTGGGTGATTTATATTCAAAATGACAATCTCAAATTGCCTCCCGGGCCCTTACCGTGAAATCCGCCTTTTTTATCCTTTGTTGTCCCTAAGCCTAAGCGTCGAGGAGAGATGCAAATGTTGAACCATTGAAATGGAAAGATAACTACTATTTACCGAAGCAGGATAATGGATTTCCATGTCCAGGCAACACGCTTTCAACTTGGACAATGGGAGTGATTTTCATCCATTCCAGTATTGCAGGATCCTAGGGTGGGCTCTCTAATGGAAAGTTTTTTTTCCTCCTATGCATTGTCTTCTCGGATGAGAATGCCATTTCAAAATCATTTTCACGAGCCTTAATGGAAAGACATCTTGAATTTTGTTGAAAATCTATGAAGACTAATATACCTCTGTTGAAAAATGATTCAATCTTTTTTTTTTGTGTGGAGACTTTCTGTGAAATAAATACATGTGTGCTTTTTTTTTCTTTTTTTCGCAGGAATCCACCAGCTTTGACAACTGAAAATGTTCCTCACAAGGTCTGAGTACGACAGAGGTGTCAACACTTTCTCTCCAGAAGGAAGGCTGTTTCAAGTTGAATATGCTATTGAAGCTATTAAGGTATATTCTTCTTTGTTCTGAATCTGTTATTATTATATTATAGCTTAACTCACTCAATCCCTGGAGTTTTTCCCGAAGTCGTACCCAGAAACCGGTCATTTTGGCACTTATGTAAGGGCCCACTAGTAACCATAAATATCATCCAATTGTTTAGAAATTTGGCACTAAGTACAATTTAAGATGGATCTTTAGACTTTCCAAATTTGAAGTAGTTTTACTTTGGGGTGTTGAACAATTTTGGCATTTTGGGGGCCTATTATTTTTTTCATGGCCGAATGAGCAAGAGCAAGCCTACATTGATATTCTACAATGCTTGTGAGTATCTATTGTATGTCATGTATAGTAAAGACTGTTGAATACTTCCATGAATAAAAAAATGTATGTCTGAGAAAGGCAGAGAGAATTGATTGCGAGACATGCTCAGCTAATCAGCATAAACAGACGCGCTGAAAGAGCCTTCATAAAAAGCACAATGTCACTGTGTTTGTTTTTGTCAGTGTTTTATTGCGCTCGCAACTGCATAAGGTCATATGAACACGCGGGACACTTTAAACATTTTCAGTAGAGACGGGCGGGAAGCACTTTTTTCTTCCCGAGCGAGCAGACCGGGAAGCTGACCTTTTTCTTACTGGGACCTCCCGAGAAGTGCTTCTCGTCTCGTGACATAATTCTCGTCTCGTGCCATTGGACGAGCAGCTCGCTGAACGAGAAGGCCGGCCGCGGCCGGGATATCTCTTCTCTCATCGTTAGATCGTGGTCGGGACCTATACTAGGTTAGCCCTGTTGCGCAGACGCAAGCGGTGAAGTAAGGTAGGGAGACCTAGGCCTAGGTCACGGAGGTTATACGTAAGGTCATCATTGGCCTGAGCCCTGAGCCCCCCTCGCCTTGCCACCCTCTTCCCTCCCTTTCAGTTTCACACACAAGACGGCACAGTGATGGGTGGCACTGTCTACGTGTCATTTCTCACTCTCTCTCTCTCGTTACCTGTTTTGTCAAGCCAACGAGCGGTATCACTTCTCGGTACCGGCCAGTAGTTTAGTGGCCGGGCAGCGACAGGAAGGGCATTTCTCGCGGGAAACGAGTACTCGGCTCTTCTCGTAGGTACCACAAACGGTGCGCCGATCGCGGCAAGTCGAGTTCTTCCCGAGGAGGAAAACTGTCGTAGTGATCAACTTCACAAACGTAGCTTTTCACTCATGATTGCTTGATTTTAATGATATAAAAACCTTTTTGAAGAGCTTGTTTTGTTCTAATATCTGTGTTGTTCGTGGATAGAATGGACGTGTGGAAATATGTTTAATATAGCTCTAAAATTTGGGAAAATGACGCATTTTGCGTCCGACCGGCGCTCGCATCGAAACCTAGCCAGAGCCACTCTTTTTCTTTCAAAAACTGCTCTGTCGCGATAATGTGTACAGAAATAACTGCTGCATTATTAGAAAGGTCAAAAGCTGACCTTTACCCCCATACTAGGCAGGCGAGGATTTTTTTGAAAAATAGGTAAAATTTGAAGTGGAAAGACAATGTTTTGAGAAGTTTTGATAAAATCTCAGTATTATTAACATTTTTTTAGATGTGCTTTACAAGTAAAGCTAGTTCACAATATATTTGTTTTATTCAAGCAAGTACTATTAAACTAGTTGTTATCTTGGTACCGCTATTGGATTTCAAACTGTGGATGCGTGTATCGGGGAAACTCACTTTCTGTTACAATGGCTGAAGAGGCAGCTGTCGAGGCACTTTGCATACCGACCGGCAAGCATACGGATTACGATGGGAATACGCGTAACAAATACTAATCTGCCAACCAACCGTGTGATTTGTTCAATCTCATTGATAAGTAATTCAACGTTTTAGTGGTTTAAGATAGATCATGCTTCAGGTTTTTCCGAGAAAAAAATTGTATTAGTACTTAAGCTACTGGTCATTTCACGGGAGTCAATACACACTGACGGAACAGCCAAATGATCTTGGTCTCTATCCATCGGAACAGAAAGTAGTAATGTTTCTTCCGGTTTCGCACATTTTCAACTTTATCTCTTTTTTTATTTTAGTTTTTTTGAACCTCAATGCAACTACTTTTCATAACCAGTTGACCAAAGGTGTTTTTATTCATAAAAATATGAACCATAAATGTATTATGTATGGCTTGGGCCTAGATCTGATCCTATAATGTCGTTCTGTCAAAATTCTTGGGCTATAACTACGGCATTGCAGACTACTTCTTTATTTTTAAATTCTACGTGTTCACCCTCTGTTGCCTTACCGTTGCGTCAGTTACAATAATCATGAATAATGACAGTTCTACTTTGTCCTCCCCAACCTAGAAAATATGTTAAAATAAATACTTTCACTCTGGCTCTTAGATCTCTATACATTACGTTGCTTGCATTTGAGGGTCGGGCCGTCATATTTTTAGGTGCAGAACACTAAAACCATTGCAAATCATTGTAACAAAATTTTTAAAAATCAAGTTAAAGGGGATATTGCATGCAGCACTTCAGGTATACCTTGAAAGCTTTTTTTAAATAGATTGTCTTCCAACGGTAACAACTGAAAATACTGAGACTGATCTCTCAACTGCATCTTTTGTTAAATTCAAAAGATGATCCAATAAAACATCAAGATGTATTATTGGGGCAGATAACTAACTCAGACTCACTCTTAAATTGGTCAGCTGACGCAAGTTGATATCAGCTGCCTGCTCTAATGTGGACTCTGCATCATCAGTAGCAATCTCCTTACTTAGTGTCATTAATATAAAAAGTACTTCACAGTTACAAGTACTGTCATTCATTTCTTATTACACAGAACTTGTAATGAGCTTTCCAGTGGTATAGTGGCATAGATCTATTCACCTCTCTCTGACTTATTTGGTTGATTGTTTTTGCATCTTTGCAAATTCAGCTGATGTTTAGCGGAACATCATATACATATATTTAGAATTATTATTTAAGTTACTTTTTTTGTAACTGTCATTAAGTACTCAAACTAGCTGCTACTACTTTTATCACATAGAGCTTGTAATGAGAGCTATCCAGTAGCTTTTTGTGGTTTCTAATGAAATTTTGAAAAGTCTGATGTTTTGTTGAGCGACGATAATTTTCAGAATTGTTGCCTACCCTTTTGTAACAGCCTTTAGTGCCCAGTTTTGATATACAGTTACTATTACCTTTTTTCAGATAGAGCTTTGAATGAGCTTTCCAGTGGTATATTTGACATCTGTCTAACATAATTATTTGATTTTTTATGAATTTTTGAAAAGTCGTATGTTTAGTTGAACACTGCTAATTTTTCAAAGTGTTGCCTAATTTTTTGTAGCAGCATTTAGTACCCAGTCTTGATATACAGTTACTACTACTTTTTTCATATAGAGCTTTGAATGAACTTTCCAGTGGTATATTTGACATCTGTCTAGCATAATTAGTTGATTTTTTGTGACTTACTAAAAAATGGCCTCAAACTGCAATTTTGTCATTGGTTTCTTCCCCTTAGGCATTTTTGGCCAGCATACCCCTTGGATACGACTATATCTCTCTTGTATTTAAGTTTTAACCCTTTAAAAAAATTGAGTAACGTCTCAGTATGTATATGTTATGAGATTTGCATTTTGATAGCTATCCAGCCTTAAATGTTTATTTTATGTATCTTGGAAAATGGGGTTCCAAGCCATTGGCATCCATTTTTAAACTTCATTTTTATGTTTTCTTTCAGTTTTGAACTACTATAATCACTACAATAGCTACATGAATTATATTTTAATTTCTTTTACGCTAAGTTTGTGTGTTTATGTGTAAGAACATGTAAATCATTTTTTTTTTTCAAGACCGGTTTTCACGTAGTGTGATCATGAAACAGCGTTGTGAGCCAGTTGCGCACTCGTCACGATTTTTATAAGTGCAACAAATATTTGAAACATCATATCTCAGGTGTTTGTTGATGGATTTTGATAATTTCTTTTTTCATAGTTCTTGTTTCACTGAGCACTATATGGAAAGTATAGTCATGTTCTGGTATTCTTTAAATTAAATTTTCACTTGTGGTACCTACTTCTCGTGCCCGCTCCTAATTTCCAGTTTGTAGGAAATTTCGAATTTTGCTTGTGTGGCGGCTGAAGCCTACTCTTATTGATTTTAGACCACCAAGGGATCTTTAACGTATGCAACTTGCTCACGGGACCTCTGAGATTTTTCGCCCTTGTCCGAGAAGGCTAGGAGTAGATCTTTCCTACCAGAAGATCAGGGGTGTGGCTGAGAGACAGCAGTAAGAAGGAGCCAAGTTAGAATATATATATATATATATATATATGGCTGAAGCTGGGAAAAGTATCTTGTTTGCATGGCTACCTAGCCATGTGGGCATCCGAGGAAACGAGCAAGTGGACCTCCTGGCGAAAGAGTCCTTGTCCCTTCTGTTGGGATCAACGACGAACACTCTCCCACAGACTAACTTTAAAAATAAAGTCAAAAACTACACCTCCAGTCTGTGGGAAACTCATTGGAATAAACAGACAAACTTCATAACATCAAGCCCAAACTGGGTCCGTGAAAACCTTCAGGCCTCTCCAGAAGAGACGAAGTCACTTATACTCAATTACGCATCGGACACAGGTCCCTGATGCACAAATACCTCCTTCAGGGAGAAGAGAAGCTGTTTTGTGTCGGATGCAACACAGATTAACTGATTTTACCTTTAGACACATTTTAACAGAATGTCTAGACTTCGGAGAGACCCGAAGAAAATATTTTAGATTTTAAAAATTGCAAGACCTGTTTTCCATTGTTGATCCCAACAGTTGATCCCAAAAGAGTCCTTGATTTTATAAAGGCCATTGGCCGTTATGGAAAACTGTGATATACATGATTTAAAATTGTACATGTTATTTAAAGTTTTTTAAAGTTAAGAATCTATTTACACCAAATTTTTAAAAGTATTTTAGCATTATTGTAGAGGTGTTGACCAGAATCGGGCTGTGCAATGATCTGTTGCGAATAGAACCAACTTTTTTTCGCGCGCTCATATGACCGTATGCAGTTGCGAGTGCCGTAAAATTCTTACTAAAACTAAAACTAATTCAAGTGTTTGGAGATGAGATGGGCGGGGAGAGATCAAATCCCCGAAAAGTGGTTGATCTAGACCTAGGCCTAGCTTGTAGAGACTTTTGGTTGAAAGATTGTCAAGCAACCACCGAGTAGATGTGCTGGGCGCCGTTCTCTGGAGGTACAATGGTGTAAATTTACAGTAGTTTAATTAAGACTGTACAACTGTTACTGGTGGCGGTGTAAAAGTGCAAATTCTATGTTTATATGAGGGATTCTTTTCGTACATTGGCTAAACCTGGCGGTAAGCTGGGCTGGTGGTACAATGGGGTGGGGGTGGGGGGGTACAACGAGGTTTGATGGGATATATGTGTGTGAGTGTGTGTGTGTGTATGTGTATGTATGTAGGTTTAACATTGTAACCAAATTACCCTTCTGGGATCAATTTAAAAATGTAATTTATTGTTATACACTTTTGATAAATGTTACTCACATGTAAATGAATTGTTCCCACTAGTCTCATGTAAGTTAGGAACTGCTTTATTCTAATTCTGGTGGCATTCAACAGTGCTGTCTCCAGCTCTTCTCTGTTCCCTTTGCACATGGCTGTAGTTTATCTCTCTCTCTGTCCTCTAAGGTTCATATTGATTACGACAAGCTAAACTGGGATTTGTAAGCTGGATTATATTGAATTGAATATAATTTGTAATTTTGCTGGGAAGATTTCGTGGCCTGGACCGACTCAAACTTTCTGTTTTGCTTGGTTTTTATGGTGCTTTTTAGCTCGGGTCTACTGCCATTGGCATTCAGACGAGTGAGGGTGTAGTGCTTGCTGTTGAGAAGAGAGTTACCTCACCTCTCATCGAGGCAGCTAGTATTGAGAAGATCATGGAAGTAGACAAGCACATAGGTGAGTATCTATATTTATGATATTTGTGAAAGTTTGTCTTTTTGGTCGCCTAAAATAAAGTTTCGAATTAGAAAAAATTAACGGTGGTTCCGAATCATTTAAAAGGAAAAAAGTCTGAAGTCACTGTAGTTTAATTTTCAGTTTTTCATTAGTTTCGTTAAGATTTAATCTTGAGAAAAAAGTCTGTTGTCTAAGAGGCCATTTTAGCCCCTATTGGTACACCCTGGGGTCATTTTGTACCCTTGGGGTTGTATTCTTCACATTTTAGAATACTTCTAATGCGAAGATCTCTTTGAAACTTTCAGTATTTCTCAAAAATCATTTTGACAGACTGCTATGCAAAGCGTTCAGATCGGATTAACAAGTAAATTTCCTCTTTGGAAAGTGGCACAGAGTTCCCCATGTCGTATGGATAGGATAGTAAAACACAATATACGAATAGGGTTAAACAAGTGAGGTTTCCGTTCACAAGCAGTGCGTGCTGATTCCACAATGACTTGACGATTGGTACTTTTGAGTCCGTTCATCGAATGGGTACCCAGCTAGTTGTTTATATAAGAAGAGTCCTTTACGTTTCAATAGTTGCTTTTATGTTTTGTTTTGTCAACCAATGGTTTTCTTGACTGTAATTAGGTTTAACCGAACAAATATATTTTGAATAATTGTGGTGCGATTTGAGAAAACCAGTCCCCTTACTCGAAAGACTATCTAAAAAACCTTCAAAATTTTTGCATGTTCTGGTTTTTGAATACCCACTGCATGACCTAAACCTTCTAAAGTAGCTTTTAGGACGAAATTGTGCATTTGTATTGATGTTGAAAATGCAAGTGGATAAAAAATATTAAAAAAACATCCTAATTATGTATTCAAGAATCACATTTAAAGGACAGTTTTCAAAGTAGTGTGCAAAATTTCAGATGGGTATCTTGAACAACAATGATTTTATGGGTTTGTATCAACTGGTACGTGAGCCTAAAACATCATTTTGAGAAAACGAACAAAAACTAGAAAAATTGTGTCGACATTGATATTACAGACACGTTTTAGGTTCTAACTTACTTTAAGAGTACAGTCCGTAGTATTCATACTTTAGTTGGTTTCTGCTCGGAAGAGTTCTAGTTTTATTAATTGCTTGCCTTTTGCGTTTCTAATTGGTGAAATATGCACTCTGTGTACCCCCTCTGACTGTGCCTACTAAATGGTTAGTAAATCTGACTGCAGAAATGAATTCTACAATCAGTTGCCAAGTTTCAATCAAACGCTCCAAAGAATTACTGAGAAGTGATTGATTATTATACAGAAGCTGTTGTTATTGGGTCTGCTTTTTGAGGCTGTTTTTGATGTATAATTACACTTTACTTATATAATGGATTTGAAAATCTTCATAACAGAACTGAAAAGCATTGGTACTCACAGTCTTCTACACCAGCAAACAGTAACGCAACCTCAAATGGTCAACTCTGAGACATGCAGTATCGATAAATAATATATATTATATTTCAATAAACACCTCATACACTCGAAGAAGGGACCATTTTGGCGACGGGAAGCATCATAAATCCTACCAAAGCTCCCACTGCCTTTTGGGTTGTCAACGGATGACAAAGGCTAGCAGAGAAAACTGTACACAAACCGGCAGTAGGCAACAGGAAACCAAAATTCATTTGATTTCTTTTAGAAATGAATTTTCTTTTCCACAGTTGTTCGTTCTTGGGAGAATACAGCAAAATTAAAGGCAAACGAGGCAGGGGTAGGCCCCGAGCAACCTATTTAGAGAACCTTAACAAATGGGTAACCAAGAAAGATAAGGATAACGTAGCTTTTTTAAGAGCATCCAAGCAAAGGAAATGAATGGAGAACCATGATTGCCGATGTCTGCCGCTTATTCGGCACTTGATGATGATGATGGGGTTCACTCATGTATTGCCACACTTTGTATCCCCATATCAATTTTACTTATGAACTGGTTTTTTTAGACAATGTGTTTCTGTCTCATTTAAGATAAACCTTTATTTACTATATTATATATGTGAGGCAGCGTGGTGGAATCAGGCTCTCGTCAATTTTTGGGCATGTAGAGTTTTTGGTTTCATCTTAAAGCTTGTTCACTTGTCTTTATTTCAATGAAAAAAGTATCCATTTATCTTGAGTACAAGTCGAGATATTTGCGAATGAAGGAGGTGGGGTCACCTGTTTTCAGAAGTAAAATTAGTGAGAAAATGGCCGCCAGAGATTGGTTATTTCCTTAGCTTAAGAGTCCGTGGTAACTGAAAATTTACATTTTTTTGTGAGTTTAATCAACGTTTTTAAGAAAAATCCGTACAGAAATGAGTTCTTTAATGGGCATGAAAGGTGTTGAGCCAAAAAACAAAAATTTGATTAAAATTCACGAACCTGCGGAAAAATGCAAGTTTCTTTACTTTGATTATTTTGACGAGAGCCTGATTCCACCACGCTGCCTCACATATATACCAATTTTTTTGTGAATCTTCAAAGATTAACTGTTTTTTAAAATCAGTTTGGCTATATTAACACCCCCATTGACACAACTTGTAAGGTGAAACCTTGGCTGAAAGGGATACAATATCCCAGCAGAAAGACAGAGATACTTGATACAAATTTCTTCCCTCTTGGGAATGGAACTCTGGCTTCCTGCGTGCGACAGCAGACTGCTAAACGGAAACACAATTGTGAATTGTTCAATAAGTGTGACTAGTATTGACTTTTAAAAAATATGTTCCTTTTGCCACGTTCCCAGGGGACCCGGCGAAAATTGCTTGTAGTCAGTGAGTTATAGTGTTTGTCAGCAAATAATCATGCTCACTGAAAAAGTTGAATATGTTTCTTTGGCCCGAAAAATATAATAATAATGTATTCAGTTAACTCTATACTGTTCTTACTGACACACAAGGCTCATATTGTCGGTAAGCGGATGAAATGTAAGAAGTCCTGAAGGCAAAATTTTACAGGAGACAGAAAAACCTGTTTCATTCTTTTAAGAAATGAACCTACATTAAGTACTTTTACGTGCTTTTTTCAACATTTAGAATTCTAACTTCGACAAAATATTTTATTGTTATGAGCACATGCTACCAATACCACAGATTAAGAAATTGCAGTTTTTAAAATATGTTCTGTTTTTAACATTTTAATAGCTAGCTGACGATATGCTCTGACAATATATTTCACATACACTTTGGCACTCACTTTTTCATACATTATCGCTAATAGCATAAATTTACATTAGGGGCCTACTCTCTGTGATGTTCTTACACCAACATATTATTGTCACATTCTATAAAGGCAGGGAGAAGAGTCTCAGTAATGTTTGCGTAGAAATATAGTGATGTCTTAATTGCTCAGTTTTACAACACCCTTTTATCTGAATATTTTGACGGACATAATACTGTGATATGTTACTTCCGTACCATTAGACGCTTGCTTTTTTTCCCTAAAGCTTGTGCAATGAGTGGCCTGATTGCAGACTCAAAGACACTCATTGACAGAGCCAGGGTTGAGGCACAGGTGAGTGCATTGGTAGTTTGGCTTTTCTTCCTTGCCACTTTCTCTTGACTTCTCCACTGACATTCCCATCTCTATGCTGTTAATTGTGGTGAGCTACTACTTTTATCTTCGTGAGGGTGGTTGTTCTGAGTTTTTTAATTTGTTCATAAATGTTTGTGTTTGTTTCACTGTTTCACTCATTAGGGAGGAAATGGTTTCCTTATTCAGCAAGCTCTGTTATTGTTTGGTTCTGTTTTTGTGTTCTCCTCAGTTGGGGAAAGACATTTTTTCATTCAGATTTGTAACACGTTTAAAGATAAAAAGTTACAGTGAATTCTGACTTTGATAATAAAAGGTTATGCTGTGTTAACATTTTACTTTTATATTACTCCCCAAAAAATGTTCTGCCATTGACAGTTTTATTTCTGTATTTTTTTGACAAAGTGTAATGTAATGTTTGACTATAATTGTAAACTGTACCAATAAGTTTTTTATGTTTTAGAACCACTGGTTTACCTACAATGAGAAGATGAACATCGAGAGTGTGACCCAGGCTGTGTCTAACCTGGCTTTGCAGTTTGGTGATGATGACAGAGATCCTGGTGCTATGGTGAGTTTTCTGACTACCACACAGTCTTCTTCTTCCTTTGTGTAGATTTGTCCCGTCTGTTTGTGTGGATGGTTAACAGGTGCGATTTGATCCTTCTTTCCTATCAGGGTAGTTGGTGGGTGCTCTGGTGTGATTTGCTCCTTCTTTCCTGTTAACTCTCTTGAGCCTGAGCTATTTTTCACCCAACAACCATTACAGCCTGACAGTTTTGGGGTATATTGAATCGCTGACCACAAAACAACTGTGAAAGCTGTCATAAGTTTTTTAATGCAGCAAAAGAAATAAATAAATGCTGTCACAAAAAAAGAAAAGTGCACCTAATTTGTCAGAATAGTTTGTATTTTATCAATGTTTTGAAATGGCAATATCTCAGGATTTCACTATTTCTTTTTGCGCCCAATTTGTAATAAAATCATCTATTGCAATGAAGGAGTGACTGACTTAAGTTAATCCGTTACAGCTCAGAAAGTGTCTCGCATAACTCCACCAAATTTTTAATTAAAGGATACAAGTGGGTCAACTGTTGGCTTGCAGCTTCCCGTAGCTTGTAACCGAAAAACACTTGAGATATTGATCGACAAAGCGCATCCCGTAAATACACGGACGGGATTAGACCACTGGGCTGGCGGCACATCCCGTAAATTTACTGAAATAGGCTAAAGTGAGTTGAACAGGTATCGTCTTAATCGTTCCTCCTTCTTTTATGTGTTTGTTACTCTCTTGTGACACCTCTACAACATTTAATATGACTTAATTGGGCTGCAAATGCCATAAGACATGTACAAAAACGAAACTTTAAAAAATCTGTGGGTGGTTGGCGGGTGCTCTGGTGTGGTTTGCTCTTTCTTTCCTGTAAAAAAATCTATCGTCTCTATCTCCCCTCCTTCTATTTGTGTTTGTTACTCTCTTGTATACCTCTAATCTTTGGCACTTATATGACCTTATTGTGTTGCAAGTGGCGTAAAACTCTTACTAAAACTAAAAAACATCTATCATCTTTTCCTCCCCCCCCTTTAAACTAAATATATTGCTCTCTAGTAACACCTCAAATCTTCGGCATTTTTATCACCTATTTGTGTTGCAAGTGTTGTAAAGTTCTCCGAAAACTTAACTAAAAGTCCTTTGAAGATTTGTCCTTTCTCTGCCACTTTGCTAGTGTACAGTATAACATGGATGGCTTGAATTTGTCGGGACTGGCCTCGGTAGTTCGAGGGATAGGTGAACAGGGTATTGGCATTGGCTGTGTAAGAGATTCCTGGGAAGCAACAAAAATTGACAGATTGAGAATGAGAAACACAATGAGCAACACTTTTGAGTTCTATCAGTAATGAGCTACCGGTACCACAGCAGTCTTGGTCTAATTGCTCAGCTCAATGTGAGCGGTCTTTAGTCTGCATTAATCAAATTGTGGCTTTTCAAATTTTTCAAAACAGAAACAATTTATTTGATAGGATAAGCATATCGTAACAATAATAAACAACGCAAGGACGAAACAATGCAGCCCTGCCCAGCCTTTCCCACCAAGCTCGCAGTCCTTTACAAAGAGGGGTGGGGTGGCCAATCATGTGATGCAATGCCCAACTTTCCTCTCGTCCACTCCACACAAACCTAGCTAGGTCCAATGATTAGGTATTTATTTACGGCTCTGGCTAAGCCTGGGGCCTGGAAAGGGGTGTCGAGCAGCGCGCTAAAAACTGCACAGCTTACTGCTTCTGTGGAAGGGGGGTGTGGGGGGATATTTTACCAACCTTTCCTTTTACCGGATGATGATGATGATTATTATTATTATTTTTATTATTATTTTGTCTCAAGTGCACCTCAAAGGACATTGACTTTATTCCTCTACGGCGGCGTAATTAGTTCGACTATTCGAGCTTTGTGTAATTTTCTTACAAAGGTTAAGGAGAAGAAAAAACCAGGGACCGCAGGCACAGTTCGATGGATGCGTGATTTCGAGCCTTCTGTGTTTGATCTATCCGTGTTATACTGTATTAATTTTTCACTTCTTTTCATTCGCTTTTTCCCCTCCCAGCTTGCATAAGTACAAAAGCCTGATCACACAGATCTTGTATTGATTTTTCTTGCATTTATATACAGTGGAGCTCGGATTCAACGAGGTCGCCGGGCCTGGCCTAAAATCTCGTTGAATCCAAGTGTTCGTTATAGCTTAATATGAGGGTTTCGTGTAGATAATTACAGGCACTGAGCGAGTAATGTATAAAGAGAAGTAACAAGTGATGCCTGAAATGCCTGCATAATATTAGCTGTACTTAAAAAGACCAATTCGTTCAAATGCATGCCTGTGTCATCTCGATTGTTTGCCAAAAAGTTGTGTTGCTGTGTAGAGCCTAGCATACGGCAACTTGTATAATTGATTCTATAGACTAGCGCACAATTCATTACGTAGATCTGCGTCAAGACTAGCTTATCATTGTAATAATGATCAGTTGCCGGGGAAAAAAAGACTAGTGTGACGCGTTTGTGTCTGCGACGTTCCACGCCCGGACCGATGGTGCCCCCACCCCCCGGAACGCACACACTTATGATTTGCAACATTCATTCGGTTAAGTGAATAATGGTTCAAGGTGCAGGTGCAATGGATGGTTTCCGGGAAGAGATGAAGTTGGTTGTGGGAGAAAAATGAATGAGGCCGCGTCTGCGGGGGGTGTTCACCAGAGAGGGTTTACAGTAATAGAGAGGTGACACTCGTGGCGGCGCTCCATAACAACAGTGCATTGTTTCGCGTATCGCCCTGCGCGGTCTCTCTCTGTATCTCTGTCTCTCTCTCTCTCTCTCTCTCTCTCT
>NW_004798111.1:241375-242649 GCF_000002075.1 Aplysia californica | reverse complement strand
ATCAACGTAAATGCCTTGAACAATGGACGCAGTTTGTTTTGTTTACCGCGCGTTTCTCCACGATCAGCTGGTGACCCAGATACGCGCATCCGGGCGAAGTGCCGTCTCTCTAGTATTACTGTAAACTCTCTGGTGTTCACCCTGGAAGCGACCTCGTTGAATCCGAGCTTGCTGATTTAAGTGCTCATTAAATCCAGGTTATTTTTATTGATTTTGAAGAAGGAAAAAAACGGGGAATCAATCTCCTCTTGTTGAATTCGAGTTCTCGTTGAATCCGAGCTCGTTGAATCCAAGTTCCACTGTATTGCTCTCTGGTGTTTTAAAACATTTGAATGGAATTGACTGACCTGTGTGAATAGTTGATTTTATTCATCATTTTCATTAACATAATGTGTCCCTTGTGAAATGTAACTGCTATTATTGTGGTGACTCAGGTTGGACTGCAACTTAAATGCCAACTCTCTCCTGCATGTTTCAGAGTCGACCATTTGGAGTTGCGTTACTGTTTGCTGGTGTAGATGAAAAAGGTCCCAGACTGTGAGTACCAATGCTTTTCAGTTTTGTTATTAAGATTTTCAAATCCACAGGTAAATGTTGTACAGTGGCATCCAAAAGAAACTTGAAAATTTATTCACCCAATCATCATGTTAAAGCCTTGTGGTACTCACTCATGCTGCATACTAAATTAAAGCTAAATGAATTCTGCATTATCAGCCACATATCTCTGTTAAGGGTCGCCTGAGTTACGGTCGCTAAAATTGACTTTAAAAAATCAGGCTTGGCAAAATTTGTGCAAAATCAAAGGAACATAAAATTGTCTTTGCGTGTATTGAGGAGCATCAATATTGATAAAATGAGCATACATTACATATCCAATTAATGGAAAATTTTGACACGGCAATAAACAATATTTTATAACTACATTTTATTACAATACTTTCATATGAAACCGAAAACGGAGCAGTCACGAATATCACGCTAAACTTGGACTAAACATTAAATGTGCTTATTGATAATTTGTTGAAGGCGCGAACCCTTTGGGCATTGAATCTAT
The DNA here is from genome assembly GCF_000002075.1 of Aplysia californica. Classification (NCBI taxonomy): domain Eukaryota; kingdom Metazoa; phylum Mollusca; class Gastropoda; order Aplysiida; family Aplysiidae; genus Aplysia; species Aplysia californica. The sequence goes on along the minus strand of NW_004798111.1, from coordinate 241,595 downwards.
TGAATTTTGGACATGATTATCCGTCATTTTCTCTGAGATGTCACAGAGTTGCAAACAATGGGTCTGAATTGAGAGCAAAGTCTCTTTTCTTCAGCTACTGTTTCAGGGGACTTCACATTCCTGTACACCCCCAGTGGGTCGGGGGGATATAAATAGACCCACTGCTTCGTCTGCAGAAGGTGCAACCCCTTCAAAGGCGGAGTGTCGCACACGGACCCCA
>NW_004798111.1:232091-238016 GCF_000002075.1 Aplysia californica | reverse complement strand
ACCCCAAATCATGGCAGTTTCGTGGCCTCTGCTCTTCACTGGTGGATGATTATATTATGTTCAAAATCTAACATAGTCCATGTGCAAAAAAGGTTTTGTGCTCTACACGAAAATAGTAGCTCCTGAACAAAACCAAAATTATACAACAGGTGATTGAATTATGACGGTTCGCCCACAACGCCAGGGGCCAATGCACAATTTATGACAAAACCTAATGGAGTCACTAAGGCGGCTGTCTAAGGCAGGTGTTATTGCTTGGTGTGATAGGGGTTGTGTGTTAAAATGTGGTGGCCGCGGCCGCGTTGGACTGGTGCCGGTTTTACACAGTTAAATTATATAGGAAAAATGCTAGGGGGAAATGGAAAGTGGCCGTTTGTACAGGTGGTCGTCTTATAGAGGCGGCTGTCAGGGCAGGTTCGATTGTACAAGGGACAACCTTAAAAGAAAAAGTTTGCAAATTTCTCACAAAGTACAGGTGCTTACCACCTTCAACTACTGGCTGAAGTCCAGCAGAACTTATGTTTGGTAGGAAAATGAAAACCCATTTAGATATTCTGCATCCTATGTTGAACCAGAGGGTAACAGAGCAACAGAACACTCAAAAAGCATACCATGACAAATCTGCCTGTGTGAGAGACTTTGGTGTGAATGATAATGTGCTTGCCAAAAGTTTCAGTGTGAGAGGGGAGAAATGATTGCTAGGTGTGATTGTTGAAATAATGGGCCCTCTTTCATACAAGGTCAGAACAGCAACACCTGGTATCGTACGCAGACATCAAGACTAAATTCGTTTGTCCAGGTCTGACATGATTGATCATCGTGTACCTGAGTACGACATGAGCAACTATGATAGAACAGATTAGCAAGTCCTTCGTGACCGCGAAGAACAACCTGAACACCAGGACATGACAATTACAGATAAAAACATGTCTCAGTTTACTGGTAGTGAGCCGCCATTAGTTCCAGAATCTCAGGTTACTCTTGGTGATGTATCTTATTGCGGCATGAAAAAAGGTCTCAGATCCTGACCCTACCAGTCTTCCCACACCAAAGCAGGACGTAGGTTTAAGGTGTAGTACAAGGACAAGAAAAGCCCCAGGCAGATTAGTCCTATAGGCATACTTATGGTATAGAAGTTTACTCTTCTTGTGCGTGTATGCACTTACTATTTGCATTGTTCAATTCATAAACATGTGACTGTTACCTTAAGCTATCCTTCCATCTGTGTTAATAATGTGAGGAGGTTGTTTGAGTAGGGAAAGGGATGTGATGTATTGTTAAGAGAGAATAACTGTGTGTGTTTGTGATCGTTGTATTATGCGAGTTATGTCCTTTAAATCTGTGTCTCCATCTCTTCCCGGTGAAAGGAGCGCTTTCATGGTGATACGGTGGAGTCCACTTCCTGAAATAAGGAGAAGTCTGCTATAAAGACACTATTCTAAAACCCCATTTTTTTATTTTTTTATCTTTGTAAATAAAATACGGCTATAGCACAATCAGACGAACACACGAGTCAGTTATAGCGGAATATTGCTGCTGCTATGGACAGCACTTAGGCCAGTCATACATTTTATATAAAACCTCACCAGTTTGAGAAACTTGTTTGTGATCTAGCAAAACCAAGGACCTTCACTTGTCAGATATTTACGGCAACTCTGGGCAATAAGTTGTATTAGAAACTGCCAGATTGCGCATTTTGTACACTCGACCATTGTCTATCTGTGCCGTTCGGTCGGCAATAATTTTTCACGTGCATACCGCCTAAAATCTCTTTACTCACAATAGACCTCCTTCCTTTCATGCATTCTTTCTTTCTGTCTATCTTCGAGGTTTTGCTGCGGCTGGAAAATATGTGCATTTGATTCATTTATCTAGAAAACAGAATTGTGAATGTAGAAAGAAAATCGATATCGAAGCAAATCATTCTAAAATATGTCTTGGTCTAGAGAATCGGTCAGTACCAAATGATGATTCTGCGCAAGGGGACAGCAGGAATTGGAGAAAAAAAATCGCGGAGACCCGAGAAAATGCACAAAGTCCTCGAAACCAAATCTGAAAAGGCTTCTGAGTTTATATTTTACCGGTCGCGTTTGTGATATTTCGTTCGGCTCTCCTCAGTTCGAGAGTACGCTTCACGCGAATAAGCGGCTATGGCGACAGGCGATAGTGTAGGTGTAATACTGAGACTCCATCTGGAAAATCAAAATCTACTTACGCTTTCGTTACCACTCAGAATTGTCCCATGATAGTTTGTTAATGTTAGGTTTACAGTTAATAAAAATTGATATTCTCACTGATGTCACTATAATGACAAAAAAAGGAAGAAAAAGAAAACAAGCGTCCTCCGATTTCTAGATTGTTGGGCCCGTCAACGTGACCGGTCAGTGAACCTGTGCGCGTTGGCATCGTGTGAGTACGGCATCAGTAAGGGACCGGCCGGCGGTTGTTGGGGTAATCAAAGTTCATTCGAAGTACGGCTTCAGAATTGAGAGGAGGTGTTCAACTCAACGCAATAAAGTCTATGGCAGCAGGATAAGGCCACGGTGCAAGAAACTAATGCTAGTATAAAATCGATAAGTCGAAGTGGTTTTGACATTCGACAATCGAGTGCGTAAATGAGGGAAAATTAGAGCACAGGCTTGATGATTGTATCTTCAAGGTTTTTGTTCCCGGATTTGTCAGTGATGACAAATTGAATAGTGGCAATGAGGAAATGACATTTTTAACCCTCAGAAAGCTCTATGTTGGATGCCTATGCATCAGGATGGCTTGTTGCTGATTAAAAATTGGTACTGTGATTTAGCACTTTGAAAAAAAAATCAATAGCCTACTTAGTCCATGATGCAGTGATTCACTGATTGCCAGGTTTTCAGCATCACTACATTCCACGCTCTCACAGTCCTTCCAGCTCCGGCTCTCAGTACACGCTCTCTTTTATATTCACTTTTTGCTCTGCCGTGAGTATAAAGGTTTTATAAATTAGTTTTGTCTTGCTTTCTTTTTAAAGTCCGTGATTGCTGAAACCAAACATGGTTTTGGCAGTTGATGTTCTTCTTGCCTCTCCTCAGGCCCAGATCAGGATACATTTTGTATTTTTATGGTAAAAAAAGAAAAGTTGTTCCCGCATCCGGTCCGGACATTGGGGATTGCTTTGTTAATGAGACAACTTCCTGGGCCTTCGATATGTTGTGGTAGGGTGGCCAGTTCCTTTCCACACCTCCTTTACTTCCCCAACTCGAAGTCAGGTACCCATTACTGCTGGGTGGGCAGGACCCCTCCTGCGAAAAAAATCTGTGTCCGAACCAAGGCTTTAACCCGGACTTTCCGCTTTGGAGACGAGCGCTCTAACCGCTCCGCCACCATACCCTTTTTAGGGTAAAACTAGATAAAATTAATTTTCTGTCATACTTAAGTCACAAAGGACTTTTCAGTGCCCTTTATATGTGACGGGAAATATGTGTTAATATAGTTTCTATTGGTATGGGCTAGTGGTTTTGAAATGAGTTTGGCAGTTACCCTGCACTCAATTCCAGATTCAATACTGATTGATACGTGCCTTGAACTATAGTCCATAAATGCTTTAAAAAAAAAGAACCAACCTCGCCTCATTTCATACACACTGTTCATCTTAACTTGTGCACACCCAGATGCCCCCTTTCCCTCCACACATATAATACACGCGAGAGCATGTGCACATGTACACACAGACACACACACATGTGCATGCACAAACAAGTTTTCAAAATGTAATTACCCAATATCACGGAAAGCAAGCGCATTCGATGGGGCAACGATCATCTTTTTTTTCCTTCTTTGTCTTTGTACTACCTGATTTTCGGCCAAACTACCTGAAACTGACCCTGAATCTACCTGAAATGGGAATTTTGAGGTAGGCAGCCCTGGGTAGGGGACAGCACAGATGGTGAGTTCGCCAAGAACCCTTTCTTTCTGATCGCCAACGTTGAGCTGTCAACATAGCTAGCGCAAGAGAAAGAAACCTGATTCGATTTTTGATCAAGTAAGACCTAGAGGTCACGTTAAACAAAATCATCACCAAGGGAGATTATAAAAAGAAATAAACAGAATGCCAAACTCATCGACTAGGCCTACTTTATTATTTCCCTTGAATATATTACTGGATCCCACCTGGTATAACGCACATTTCGCACCGGTCCCTTCCCTCTCGTTATAACAGGATTCCACTCTATTGCTTTTGGTTTTTTAACCACACCTCCCTCCATACTTCTCCTCCTCTCCTGTCACTTTGATGTTACATCAATGTGCCATGTGTTTGTCTGTTGCAGCACAGTAAGAGGGATGGTGGGGGAAGTTGCTTGGGTTGTTTTTATTTCATTAAATAGAAGCCATTGTTATCGAGGCATACAGTCTTGGGTTAGTCAGTTATTTAGTCGGCAGTTGAGCACCACGATGGGGGGTGAAATGAAGTTTCCTTTTTTGTGATTCAGGATTCAGTGTTGTGTTACTCTAGATTCAGACAGAGGAAAGAATAGGATTCTTCTTCATCTTTTGATGCTGATTAAAAAGGTCATGTGATTTCTCCATTTTCACAGTGCTTCCACCAGCTGAAGCTGAAAAGTAAGGAAAATTCTGCCGGGGGTCTGGGAGGCCCCCAGCAGGGTCCAGGGACAGCGTCCCGGGTGGGGGTTCAGGGGGCGAAGCCCCCGAAGAAATTGAAATTTACTGCATTTAGAGGGTTGAAAATGGCATTTGGGAGCCTGTTTGAAGAGATTGCCTAGACTAGAGCCCATAACATTTCACCAACACTTTGTCTTGTTTGATTTCTTCACCAACATATCTTTCCATTTCTGGCAATGTTTAAAAGCAGGTTCCCCTTTCATTGCTACTATAATTCAATTAATTTGACGTCGCACCATTGATAGCAGGCAATTCTGGGAATAATGAATAGATGTACCTTCACAATACAGTTGCGCAGCGTATACCCAATTTTTTTCCTCAATTTTCACGTCTGAATTTCGCCTGTCACAACCTCAGAACACCACTTCGAATTATTTTTTATTTTACCTTCGGCTGGATCGGGCCCATCGCCCGACTCGATCGTCTGAAACTGAAAACAAACACGTTTGTTTTTGAGGCGACCGAGTCGGGCGATCAGCCGATCGCATCCGTAGTCTCGTAGTGGGAACCCGCGTATCAGCATATTATTATTTCTTTCATCGCGGCCCTTATTGCGTTCACGTGCCCTAGAATCTTCGCATTGATTATTTCTCTAGATCTAGATCTAGGCAAATTTGCAACAAAAGTTTCTTTCTGACGGTAATTTTTTTGTCTAAGTTCACAAGTCAATTTACTTGATCAACGCGCAGATTTTCCAGCCGCGGAAACAATCCGAAGATAGACAGACGGAATGAGTGAATGACAGAAAGAAGAAAGGAGGAAATTGGCACAAAAGGTTTTCCAGATTTTGATCCATCTGCAGGTAAAAAATGTACTGCCGACCAACCCGCAATGAATTCAAGGGACATAGCGGAATAATGGCCGATTGCAGGAAAAGCGAAAATTGGCTGGTTTCAATAACTTTAACTTGTTGCCATGAGAATTGCCGTAAATATCCGAAACTACGCGACCCCACAAAGTGCTAAAGTATAACTTTAGCTGTTTGGGAAATTGAAATGAGAACTTGAAATGCTCGTTAAGGATTGCAAAAACATATTTACGGATTGGGTCGGAACTACTTTTTGCTCCCTAAATTTAGCTGACTTGGGAACTCTCTCCGGAACTACTTCTGGACAAATCTGTTATTCTGTAACTGTAATAGGAGGACTTCCGTAACGAGCGACCACTATATTATGAGACAGAGCAGAATTGAGGGCTAGGGGTAGGGGCAAGTCTAGGGGTAGGGGTAGGGGTATTGAGGGCTAGGGGTAGGGGCAGGTCTAGGGGTAG
>NW_004798111.1:227465-231991 GCF_000002075.1 Aplysia californica | reverse complement strand
TAGGGTAGGGGTTTTGAGGGCTAGAGGTAGGGGTAGGGGCAGGTCTAGGGATAGGGGCAGGTCTAGGGGTAGGGTAGGGGTATTGAGGGCTAGGGGCAGGTCTAGGGGTAGGGGTATTGAGGGGTAGGGGCAGGTCTAGGGGTAGGGGTATTGAGGGCTAGGGGCAGATCTAGGGTTTGGGTTAGGGTTAGGGGTCGACCAGTATGAGACAGAGCAGAATTGAGGGGTAGGGGTAGTATAGGGTTAGGGTTAGGTCTCTTCTTTATTGTGTTTGATGGGGTGGTCACTCGTTACGGAAGTCCTTAATTACAGTGGAAGGTAAGTTATGAGATATTTCATTGAGATGTACGATGGTTGAAAGGTCGGGGTAGTTGTCATTCGAATAACCGTGAGTAAAATACTAACTGTACACATTATTTCACTAAATGAGCTATTATATTGACTAGGGGGAGTATTCGAGTTGCAGTTGTAGTGATTGGTCAAACGCGCGTGAATACTTGTTGCAGGATGTAAACAAAGATGGGGCATGCAGGGACATTCGAGTGGATTTTTCAGATTCTTTAGTCGACTTTGGACGCAGTGAGTGCTTTTATATCGTGTTTAGAACTCAAATTATGTTTTTTGAATGGATATTGTAGAAAGTGTTTTAATTGTTAAGTGGTTAATAGTTTTTCTTTCTCATTTTGGAGGGAAATTAACGCTTTTGCTGGCGTATTAATATTTTTCCCGATTTTTCTCTATTATTTCACTGTATTGACCCGGTCTGCTTGGATTTTACCGAAAGGCCCATTCTATAGAGACTGGTTACTTGCTGATAGCGTAGGTGGTTAGGAATTTTATCCTCAGGTAGGATTTTTGAAAGTGGAGTATCACTGCACACTCGAGTCCGAATATGAAAAAATGTTATTCGAACTCTGATTCAGCATGACATCACTGCCGACTTCCTGTGACTGGTCTATGGAATCAAAAGTTGCCGTATGCTCGGCTCTACACAGCAACACAACTTTTTCTTGGTAAAACAATCGAGATGACACAGGCTTGTGTATTTGAACGAATCGGTCTTTTTTTTTTTTTACACAGCTCATAATATGCAGGTGCCAGGTGATCTGCTAATGTTCAATTTTAATTTTTTCTACAACAAAGAAAGTGGGAAACATGGGGGGTGGGGTTGGGGGGCGTATCAATGAGGCAGCGGGCATCGGATCGGCAGATAAAGTGTGGGGGAAACTAAAAAATGGCGGAAAATTGGAAGCACTGAACGTTAGATCTATAGAACGAAGACACTTCCTTTTTTCCAGACCGTGTCCGAATAACATTTTTTCATATTCGGACTCGAGTCCGAATATGAAATTTTTTTATTCGGACACGAGACCGAATATGAAAAAACGTTATTCGGACTCGAGTCCGAATAATGACGGCCATTTGTTTTAGTCCATATTGTTGTCATGTGTGTGTGGCGTGTTTTATGATTCAAAAGCAAGTGTGGGTGGTTGGCGGGTGCTCTGGTGTGGTTTGCTCCTTCTTTCCTATCAAACATCTATCGTCCTTATCTCCCCTTCTTCTTTTTTATGTTTGTTACTCTCTTGTAACACCTAATCTTCTGGCGCCCATATGACCTTATGCAGTTGCGAGCGCCATAAAACCTCTACTAAAACTAAAACTAAAACTAAAAAACTAACCATAAGATAATGTTCTGTGTGTGATAATTTTGGCTTTTGATGATAGTATCTGCTCAGACTGCTGTCTTGAAAGGAATTGAATAAAAGTACAGTCAAAATTGTTTAAGACGGCCATTAATCGTCGACGAGAAAAATGGCCGTCTTAGACAGGATTGATCAAAATGAAGAAAACAAACCATTCCCTTCTAAGGTCCCAACTGGAGGTGTTGGCAGGTTATAACTGCCCTAATGTCTTTTTTTCTTTTTTTTTCTTTTGAAGAGAGGGTGGAAAGGGAGGTTTCACAGCTTCTGAGTGTTAAATTCTATGAAGTGTATGCGACCAGGAAGACTGCAGTGCAAGAGTAAAACAAAATGAAATGTGTTAGATGAGGAAGACCAAGTGCGATGGTAAAAAACAAACAAATGGGTTGCTTATGCTTCCACTTGCCGAATGAGTTACACTTCTGTTGAAAGTTCATGTTGGGGTCCATTGTTATCAACTGGGTAAACAGAGAACCACTCACCTCACGTATGATTCATGTATGGTCATAGTTGTGGACTGGGCTTCTGGATTATGATGATCCACACGTTACCATGTCAACATGGGTAAAGAGTAGGAGAGACCTACACAACTTGATGGATTAAAAATAATGACTGGTGAATGGATTATGGTGGCTTATCCACAGTGTCTGGGGGGGCCAATATTAATAATTTATAGCAATGTGTCGGGTAACAAAAGATTTCATGGCTTTAATAGGATATTGAATTACCCCGTCGTGATAAGGCGCTCGGCGGGGTACCCCCTGCTGCAACTAAAATTCCACTGCTGGTGCGCCGCGAGGAATTGAGTCGATTTCACTGAAAACAAAAGTGGCGTCGTGACTGTCCTCCACTGGTTTGTAGAGTCCTTACTGTTGATAACCATTGTTTTTAAGTATATATCATAATATGCATTAATCAAAATCATTAACTTATTTTTGTGTTATTGCAGAGGTTTAGGAATTAAGTTTATTTGTCTCTTTTGGATTTAATGTTGTCTCAAATCTAACTCATCTTTTCAGTTTTCACATGGACCCTTCAGGCACATTCATTCAGTATGATGGCAAAGCCATTGGCTCTGGCTCAGAAGGGGCACAGCAAGCACTGCAGGAGGTTTATCACAAGGTATGTTGTCTCCCTCATTCTTCTTTAATCGCAGTCAAGTATGTGATAGAGTAAGATAGTTTTGGTAAATGTTTTAACTCTAAGCTGTTCTTTCCTTTAAAAATCGAACATGATGGTTCCATGTTTTTGGAAGGCAATAATCTTGTATTCTTTTCTAATTTATCCATCCCCCCCTGGGCAGTGCTACTGACTGAAGTGTCTTTAGGCCATTCCCAAAGGGGGGATATTAACATGTTCTTATGCACAGTAAAATTGTAAATGGGCTGATTTATCAATGTCATGCTCATCAGGGAACTACTGCTTTTTCTTTCTTCATCCTTACTTTCGTCTTTTTTCTTCTTCTTTTGTATGTTTGTCACTCTTGTGAACTACTATATCCGGGGTACCTTTATATTCGAAGCAGACTGTGCTGTTGAGGCTAGAGAGGTGAGTAGAGTAAGCCTGATTCACGGTTTGGACTTCTCTGTTGACATCCACCCCTTGGCGCTCATATTACCTTATGCAGTTGTGAGCGCCGTAAAACCTTACTGAACAAAACATAATTTATACATTTCGGTGCTTCTGCAGAAAGTGCGGACTTGATTCTGGTTAATTACCTAAAGAATTTGGAAAAGTAATTTTTCATGCTTAAATGGGTGTTGCATTGTGCCCAAATCACTCTTCTTTCGGCATTTTGAAGAATTAAAAAAAAACTTTTATGCAAGAATTTAAAAAAGAAGTTGTCTATATAAGCTATAGTTATGGACCAAGATGACAGATAAATCCATGCCTCTCAAATTGCAATGTCTGGGAGCCAAAGGCGGCATCTCTAGCAATATTAGTCAAATACTGTTATGTTTTTATTTTATAGAAATCTTTCTTTTTTTTGGGGGGGTAAGTGTTTTACAGCGCTCGGAATTGCATAAGGTCATATGAGCACGCGGGACTCATTAAACATTTTCAGTTTGTTAGGAATTAATTTTGAATTTTGGCCGGGTCACGGCCGAAGCCTACTCTGATCGATTTTGGACCACCAAGAATTCTTTAACGTCCACAACTTTCACACGAGTCCTCCGAAATTTTTCACCCTTTTCCGAGAAGGCTTGGTGTTAGGTCTAACCTACCATAAGATCAGGGGTGTGGCTGAAAGACAAGAGTAAGAAGGAGCCCATGAGTAGCTGTAGAAATGCTGCAGAAAAAGTCAGGAGCCTAGAAGAGGGGGCAAAGTTGAGTTGGAGTGGGGTGGGGGCAGAAAGTGGAGATGAAAGCAGATGACAGAACATGGTAGGAAAGGAGGTGAAGGGAGAAATTTTTAGAGAATAATAAATTTCCATCGCTGTCAGGTTTCAAACCCCAGACCTGTTGAATGAGAGGCAAACACCGTAACCTCAAGACCACGAGAGCCCCCTAGAAATCTCAGAAGTAGGTCAAATGTGCAAACGAGTTGAGTGAAATCTGTGAATTGTGTATAAAGTAGGTACTTCAGTGAAATTTTCAAACTTCTCCGAGGGCACTAAAAATTGGATTATTGAAAAGAGCTTTGCTTTCTGTTTTCAGAGCTTTTTAAATTTTTGTGCTATCTTTGTTAGTTTAGAAGCAGCGACCGTTTCTGTGAATCAATTTTCGCCCTGATTTGGCCAAATTTTTGCACTGCATTTTGTGCCACCAAAACTGGAAATTTTGCTTCACAACGTCATAAAATCCTTAATAATAGTTGTATCGTGA
>NW_004798111.1:225088-226439 GCF_000002075.1 Aplysia californica | reverse complement strand
TGATTTTATCCTAGCCAAAAGATCAAAACTGAGAAAAATTAGAGACTCAAGAGTGATTCCCATCTATATCACAGACACTGACCACAGACCAGTCATCGACTATTGACACACCAAACAGGAAAAGGCCAGAAGCAAAGAAACGATGAGAAGTCGTAAATCTCAGAAATATAAATGACAATAACAAGGATAAGATACATGAACATTTGAAAAATGTACATGTATTTCACAAATTTCCCCCAAAATTGGGAGACATGGAAGAGGAATGGAGCCACTTCAAAGCATGTGTGTACAGAGCATTAAAAGAAGAGTGTGGCACCAGGAAAACAAGAGGGCAGAAAAAGAAAACAACTATATGGTGGAATGACCAAGTGAAGGAAGCCGTCCAACTGAAGAAAGAGGCATTCAAAAAGTGGTAGAAATCAAAGACAGAGGAAGATTACATCCTATACAGAAAGGACCGCCACTATACATCAAGGGTAGTAAAAGAAGCTAAGAACAGATCCCGGTCAGTATATGGAGAACAGCTGGTAACAAAATGTATTAAAAGAAAACCCTTGAGAGTTTTACTAGAGCGTTAAAAAAGCATGAGGATGCAGGAAGAACCATTCAACCAAACTGAAATAGTCAATGATGAGCACGGAAAACCCTATTTTCAGAAACCCAAAGATTAAGGAGAGATAGAAACGCTATTTCCAGGAGCTGCTGAATCCTACAGCAGAAACAACAGTACACAGCTTCTCACCGAAAGAAACCACTCCAGAACCATCATTACTGCTGAGTGAAACCCAACATGTTATAAAGAAAAGCCCCACAAACAAAGCGATAGGCGTTGAAAACATCACAGCAGAAGAGATCAAACTATACGGCCATATCGGAGAACTCTGGCTATGGAGGATATTTAACCTGGCCTGGGCGACAAAAACAACACAGAGCCTAGAGAGGAATATCCCTCTCAGCCGTGTGGATATAACGTTTACCAAGATACTGGAAATGAGAATGAGACCAATGGTAGAGACTCGACTCAATGAATCCCAGTTTGACTTCAGAGAAGGCAAGGGCTGTACTGACGGTTTTTTGCATTCGGACAGTTGTGTGAGACTGCCATTGGAAATGACAAGACCTCAATATCGTCTTCGTGGACCACGAAAAGGCGTTCGACAGGGTAAATAGATGTTAACTTTGGGAAGTCTTAGAGGTCTTAGTAGCGGTTTTACGGCACCCACAACTGCATAAGGTCACATGAGCGCTAAGGGGTGGATGTCAACAGAGAAGTCCTTACAGGGAATCAAACTTACTCTGCTCACCTTTCTAGCTTCTACAGCACAAAGTCTGCTTAGACTATCAAGGCACC